>NC_036863.1:31004086-31008581 GCF_002910315.2 Salvelinus sp. IW2-2015 | reverse complement strand
CGTCCAGAAACCTACAGTAGGTAGAGCTGACATTTCTTTACGTCCAAGAAACCTACAGTAGGTAGAGCTGACATTTCTTTACGTCCAGAAACCTACAGTAGGTAGAGCTGACATTTCTTTACGTCCAGAACCTACAGTAGGTAGAGCTGACATTTCTTTTACGTCCAGAAACCTACAGTAGGTAGAAGAGCTGACATTTCTTTACGTCCACGAAAACCTACAGTAGTAAGCTGACATTCTTCGTCCCAGAAACCTACAGTAGGTAGAGCTGACATTTCTTTAGGTCCAGAAACCTACAGTGGTAGAGCTGACATTCTTTTACAGTCCAGAAACCACAGTAGGTAGAAGCTGACATTTCTTTACGTCCAGAAACCTACAGTAGTAGAGCTGACATTTCTTTACGTCCAGAAACCTACAGTAGGTAGAGCTGACATTTCTTTACAGTCCAGAAACCTACAGTAGGTAGAGCTGACATTTCTTTACGTCCAGAAACTACAGTAGTAGAGCTGACATTTCTTTACGTCAGAACCTACAGTAGGTAGAGCTGACATTCTTTACGTCTCAGGGAACCTCCTACAGTAGGTAGAGCTGACATTTCTTTACGTCCAGAAACCTACAGTAGGTAGAGCTGACATTTCTTTACGTCCAGAAACTTACAGTAGGTAGAGCTGCATTACTTTACGTCCAGAAACTTACAGTAGGTAGAGCTGACATTTCTTTACATCCAGAAACCTACAGTAGGTAGAGCTGACATTTCTTTACATCCAGAAACCTACAGTAGGCAAAGAGCTGACATTTCTGCCTATTATATCTAACATTTGTTTGTAGACAGGATGCTTTTAAATGTACATCTGGCATGAATGTTCAGCCAGTTTGGCAGCCATGTTCAGCCAGTTTGGCAGCCATGTTCAGCCCGTGTGGCAGCCATGTTCAGCCAGTTTGGCAGCCATGTTCAGCCAGTTTGGCAGCCATGTTCAGACAGTTTGGCAGCCATGTTCAGACAGTTTGGCAGCCATGTTCAGACAGTATTTCACAGAATAGCAGACCATTAATAACTAAACTCATTCCAATATTTAGGTCACTGTCACCACTGTTGATAAATGCAAAATATATGTTCAAATACATTTGACTATAAGTGTTAGCGAGACAAGGATACAGGGTCCAAAATGATATTCAGAAGTATTGGTTGTTTGGTTTGGAGAACGTTTGCCATCTCATTACAATACACTAGTCTGTTTCTTTCTCTTTAGTTCAGCTATTCACAAAGCACCTATACCATTGTCTGTTAGTACGGCAGTAGTGTAAACAACAGACCAACATCAATTTCACCTATTTGTATGCACACATACTGAATTTTTGTCCGTTTCAATTATTGCCCACATACTAAACGTGCCTCACATGTTATCATCGTAAAAAGGTATAATAATACTATGAATCTACCCATTACTGTTAGAGAAAACAGATTTATTTTTCATCTGTATTTTAAATATTGCAAATGCACAGGGTTATGAAAAGTCGCAGGGCCAAAAGCTATGTATGTAATGGGGGGAAGTGATATCATGTTACACAATGCATGACTAATGAATGTTGTACTTAGTTTCCACTCCTCTCCCACGCACCAGTCTCCCATGTTATCAGGCAGAAGGAATCACTGAGACGTAGAACAATGGTCCAGGGGATATGTCACCTCTGTGCTCACTGAGGTCCTCTTTTCTTCTGCCATCTAGCTATGATCAGCTGGGTCTGTTCTGTTCTCCACCTCACTGCTAAATATATTATTACAGTGTGAATGGATCCAGCATGAATATGCCTCGTCTTGGGGTAGCATGTGGTATATGGAGATTTGTCATTATTGAAGTGGATGACTAGAATGTCTGTGTCTTGGTTATCAGAATAGCCTTTTGTGTAGGCATATGTGCAAGGGTCTCCAACAACTCTGAGAATATGCCATTATAGATAAAATAGCCAGGTGATTCACAAGTAGGGAAATATACTGAAAATACAATGAGTGTGACAGAATGTGTGGCTTGATAATTACCCAAGTAAGGTTACTCTCAAACGTGAACGTCAAGGTAACTCTGTGATGCAAATTCACCCTTGGAGGTAGCATGGAATGTATGTATATTTAATTAAGTATAATGCGTTTTCAATATCTGACACTGGCACCATTGTCCTGTATCAGTTGCTTAACCACGAGATTGGTGTTTAATAAAGAACAAGTGAAACACTACAAACAGCAATACAAAATAACAAATGTGCAAAAACCGAGACAGACCTATCTGGTGCAGACAATCACAGAGACAGGAAACAAACACCCACAAAATACAATACACTGTCAGTGCATCGGTATATTGTCTATAAAGTGGATCCTCGTGATTGTATTTTCCTTCCTTTTTAGACCACATAGGCATAATAAAATGTTATGTAGTTGCTTTGCTGGCATTTTTATAAAAATAAAAAAAAACTTTATTTTAACTAGGCAAGCCAGTTAAGAACAAATTCGGATTTACAATGACGGCCTACTGGAACAGCGGGTTAACTGCTTTGTTCAGAACAGATTTTTTACCTTGTCAGCACGGGGATTTCGATCCAGCAACCTTTCGGTTACTGGCCCAACGCTTTTCAAAAAACTGGTTGAGTTGGCCTCACCAAGATTTACATGCTATATTCACCACTGATTGTGGAGTAACTACAATGTTGTTGATCCATCCTCAGTTTTCTGCTATCACAGCCATTAAACTCTTTAACTGATTGTAAAGTCACCATTGGCCTCTAGTGAAATCGCTGAGCGTTCCCTTTCCTCTCCGGCAACTGAGTTAGGAAGGATGTCTGTATTTTTGTAGTGACTGGGTGTATTGATACACCATCCAAAGTGTAATTAACTTCACCATGCTCAAAGGGATATTCAATGTCTGTTTTTGTTTTTATTTTTACCCATCTACCAATAGGTGCCTTTGCGAGGCATTGGAAAACCTCCCTTTCTTTGTGGTTGAATCTGTGTTTGAAATTCACTGCTCGGCTAAGGGACATTTAACGATAATTGTATGTGTGGGGTACAGACATGAGGTAGTCATAAAAACTTTTTATATGACTTGTTAAGAAAATTGTTGCTCCGGAACTTTTAGGCTTGCCATAACAAAGGGGTTGAATACTTATTGACTGAAGACATTTCAGATATTCATTTGTTATTAATTTGTAAACATTTCTAAAAACATAATTCCACTTTGACATTATGAGGTGTGTGTGTGTGTGTATTGTGGTGTGGTAACGGTTTTTCTTCCAGGGTGAAGGAGAGGACCAAAGTGCAGCGCGGCTAGTGTTAACATGTTTAATAAAGAACAAGTGAAACACTACAAACAATACAAAATAACAAATGTGCAAAAACCGAGACAGACCTATCTGGTGCAGACAATCACAGAGACAGGAAACAAACACCCACAAAATCCCAACACAAAACAAGCCTCCTATATATGATTCTCAATCAGGGACAACGATTACCATCTGCCTCTGAGAACCCATATTAGGCTGGACATAGAAACAGACAAACTAGACACACAACATAGAATTCCCACCCGCTCACGTCCTGACCAACACTAAACAAGCAAAACATAATAACTCTGGTCAGGACGTTACAGTACCCCCTCCTGAGGTGCGGACTCCGAACGCACCCCTACAACTCAAGAGGAGGGTCTGGGTGGGCATCTGTCGCGGTGGCGGCTCCGGCGGTGGACGAGGACACCACTGTCTTTGTCCCCTCCTTAGCGTCCTTTGAGTGGCGACCCTCGCCCACGACCTTGGCCTAAGAATCCTCCCAAGGCCCCCACATGATTTTGGGAGGTAGCTCAGGACAGAGAGGTAGCTCAGGACAGAGAGGTAGCTCAGGACAGAGGGGCAGCTCCGGACAGAGGGCAGCTCCGACGAGGGCAGCTCGGACAGAGGGGCAGCTCCGGACGAGGGCAGCTCCGGACGAGGGCACTCCGGCAGAGGGCAGCTCCGGACAGAGGGGCAGCTCCATGACTGTAGGGCAGCTCATGACTGTAGGGCAGCTCATGACTGTAGGGCAGCTCTGACTGTAGGGCAGCTCATGACTGTAGGGCAGCTCATGACGTAGGGCAGCTCATGACCGTAGGGCAGCTCATACGTAGGGCAGCTCATGACTGTAGGGCAGCTCATGACGTAGGGCAGCTCATGACTGGCTGACGGCTCTGGACGCTCATGGCTGACTGACGGCTCCGGCAGATCCTGTCTGGTTGGCGGCTCTGGCAGATCCTGTCTGGCAGATCCTGTCTGGTTTGGCCGGCCCTGGCAGATCCTGACTGACGAATGGCTCTAGCGGCTCCTGACTGACGAACGCTCTGACGGCTCGGGACAGACGGGGCGCTCTAACGGCTCGGGACAGACGGATGGCTCTAACGGCCTGGGAGACGGATGGCTCAACGGCGCTGGGGAGACGGATGGCTCAGATGGCGCTGGGAGACGGATGGCTCAGATGGCG
>NC_036863.1:30992007-31004061 GCF_002910315.2 Salvelinus sp. IW2-2015 | reverse complement strand
CCCAACACAAAACAAGCCTCCTATATATGATTCTCAATCAGGGACAACGATTCCATCTGCCTCTGATTGAGAACCATATTAGGCTGGACATAGAAACAGACAAACTAGACACACAACATAGAATTCCACCCGCTCACGTCCTGACCAACACTAAACACAAAACAACATAATATCTGGTCAGGACGTTACAGTACCCCCTCCTGAGTGGCGGACTCCGAACGCACCCCTACAACTCAAGAGGAGGGTCTGGGTGGGCATCTGTCCGCGGTGGCGGCTCCGGCGGTGGACGAGGACACCATCCACACTGTCTTTGTCCCCCTCCTTAGCGTCCTTTGAGTGGCGACCTCGCCACGACCTTGGCCTAAGAATCCTCCCCAAGGCCCCCACATGATTTTGGAGGTAGCTCAGGACAGAGAGGTAGCTCAGAGCAGGAGAGGTAGCTCAGGACAGAGAGGTAGCTCAGGACAGAGAGGTGCTTCCGGACTGAGTGGCAGCTCCGGACTGAGTGGGCAGCTCCGGACTGAGTGGCAAGCTCCGGACTTGAGTAGGGCAGCTCCTGACTGTAGGGCAGCTCATGACTGTAGGGCAGCTCATGACTGTAGGGGCAAAAGAGATTCGGGAAACAAGGAGAGGGGCGTGACGGGGAGATAAATAGGGGTGAATTGGTCAAGGAGACGGGACGGATGGCGGAGGACGAGATACAGAGTTAATCGCGCACCCTGGAGCGAGATTGTGAACACACACACAGCGGTAGGGTGCAGGATTCCCAACAGACAAAATGAGATGGAATAAAACATGAGGAACAACAAAAAAATAGAAACAGAAGCACTTCTCCCGGGCGGGCAGTAGGGGGGGCCGGAGCGGGCAGGGGGGGGGGTGGTCCGGCGGGGGGCGCGTGTGGTTAGGTGGGGGCCGGGGGGGAGGTTGCCACTTTAATTTTTTAGATATTGATATATTTACATTGAATTTTGGGATCAGTTCCATTCAATCCCAAGTCAATTCAGCCTAGTACATTGAAATTCCATTCTTCTTTCAATTTTTTTTCAGATTATGAATATTTTGAAATGTGGAATTACGAAATTGGAATCTAGTTGGTCTAACTTTTCTGAATTGACTGGAATTTGGAAATGGAATTGATCACAACTTGCTCAAGTCTCACGCAGAACATCATCAGCTACACAAAGCGCAGTGCTTCCGCATTTGTTAGCTTAAAGTTCAACGTCACACTGTCTTCTCCTCCCTCCCCTCGCGTCGCCAGCTGACAGTCAACAACGCACGTCCACGTGTGTGGTGTGCCTGGGGTGAGCGCCATTCCCGCAGCCACTGGAGTAAGCCAGAAGAAGAAACGGGGATACACAGGAAGGGGTCAGCAGCAATTGCATGTGACAATTGAAGAGAGGGAAGAGGGACAGTGTGTGAGATAGAAAAAATAGCAAAATTCCACAATGATTTAGTAAATAATACCCGTGTTTGAACATGCACCGGCTGTCAAACAGGAAAAGGGAAGAGTTGAGCTTGGTAACCTCAGGAAACTAATGAACAGTGTGTGTGTGTGCACGTGTTAGTTATGTGTGGGGCCCAGTCCTGTAGGATAACTAGCACATTTTTGGCCCAAAGACATTGGACTAGGCTAGCAGAAATGCCTCAAATCAGTATGGAAAGTGATGGAGAATTGGATAGAGACCTGCATTACATACAAAGCCTTATAACTTAATAGTATAATAAGCTATACATATGTGGCTTCCATCAGAGCAAGAAGAGACTGCACGCGTTTCTAACTACAGCGAGACATGAGAAACGGCAAATGTGAACACACAGGTCAAGATTCTGCTCCCGTTCTTTACACACATGATCAGGAACAAACAGCGGTAGAGGAACCAGGGCAGCTTTAGCTTCAAGCAGCACAACCAAAATGGGAATGGCCACAGCCATCCATGTACACAATGGACCCATGCCCCCCTGACTTCCTGACATACTTGTTATAAGGAGTATTGACATAACAAGCACAATCACACCACACTCAATACCCAAGCAAAAAGACAATCTACCACACCCAATCTGCAACGGTAGTGCATTCTAATAAAGAAAAGAGTCATAATCAGTTCCAGCAGACATCCATAGTCCGATGTTTAACAAAGGCTAAGAGAGAGGGGGCAATGGTTAACCCCATATAAACATATACTTGGCAAGAGTAAGACAACGATGTCTGTCTCTGTCGTGTCTGTCTGTGTCTCTGTCTGTCGTCTGTGTCTCTGATCTGTGGTCCCTATGTCCTGTCTGTTCACTGTGTCTCTGTCGTGCAATAATCTGTCCATGTCCTGTCTGATCGTCGCCATCTGTGTCGCATGGTAACAGGGGATCAATGATGCTGTCTGGTCTGTCTCCATCATGTGAGCGTGACTATCCTGACTGTCTGATCTGTCTGTCTGTAAATGCTGAGTAACATAGTCTGCTGTGCCTCTGCTGCTGTGACGGTGATGATGCCTGAATCTGTGTCTCTGTCGTCTATGTCTGGTGTCCGGTCTGTCTGTTCTGGTCTGTGTCTGTTGACGCGGTGAGTGTGCTGTGTTCGTGGGGGTTCTCGGGTCGGGGGGCGCGGGGGTCGAGGGGCGCGCTCGGCGGGGGGGCGGGGGCGTGAATCAAATCGGTCAATCTTTCGACGTAGTGGTCTGTGTCCATGTCTGTGCTCATCTGCCTGTGCTTGTCTCGTTCGACCTGATCTGTCTGTCTCGTCCTGTCTGTCTGTCTGTCGATCATGAACCCTTATGTTATCTGCTACCGTGTTTCTTTCATGTCTGAATTCATACGTAGTCAGTCTCTATACCCATGTCTGGGTCTGTGTGACATTCTGCTGTGTCTGGATGTCCTGTGTCTAGGTCTATGTCTTGGCTGTCTGTGTCGTGTCTCCGTGCTCTGTTCCTGTCGTGTCAGTCTAGTGTCTGTCTGTCTGTGTCAGTCCCTTCTTCGATGTTGTTCAGGTTCTGTCTGCTGCCAGTCTCTTTCTCTGTCCTGTGCAGTCTGGCTGTCGTGTCTGTCTGTCTGTGTCGGGTCTCTTTCGTCGGTGTCAGTCCCCATCTTCGGCTTCTTAGGTGGTCAGCTCTCTTTCTTCTGTCGCCCGGTGGTGTCTAGGTCCTGTCGTCATCTGTCTGGTTCCCAGTCTTCTGTCTGTCTGTCTGTGTCTCGGCATCGTCTGTCGTGTCCTGTGTCCGTCCTCGGCCCTGCTCGTCCGTCTGTCTGTCTGTTCTCGGCCTGCGTCCTTCTGTCTGTCGTGTTCTCGCCCTGCGTCCTCTGTCTGTCCTGTGTGGTTATGGTCTGCGTCTGACGGTCCTCTGTGTCCTGCGGTCCTCCCCTGTCCTGTCCTGTCGGTCTCGACGCTGAATCAGATGTCTGTCGGTCTACCGGTGTCTGTCCTGTCGCTCTCCTGTCTGTCCGGGTCCTTCTGTGGTCCTGTTCTGATCGCGAGTCATCTTTCTAACAGCTTTGGTGTGTTAAACACTCTGCTGTCGGTACCTCCCTGTGTCTCGTTACATGTCGGAATACTCTGACAAGAAACCGCTAATCTGGATCTGAGTTGACCTAGTCCGGCGTACTACTGTCTAGAGGGGTCTTGAAATCTGAGATTGGACTGTCGGTCAGTAGGTGCTGTCATGTACTTCTCTGTCTGTCTGGTCCTGGGTTTGTCTCCTGTGATGACTCTGCTCTGGCTTGGAATGATGATCTGAGGTAACTGTAGGTATCAGGCATAGGTCATGTCTGTTCTGGCCTGTGGGATCTGTCTAGGGTCTGTCTGGTCACAGTCTGGTCTGTCTGTCATTGAGGTAAAGGACATAGTCAGTGGGTCAAGATCAGTGAACAGTGCTGATCCTGTAGTTCAGGTGATATCTGGTGACCTGAGTCTGTGTAAGCGAGATCGAATGTCTGTCGTGTAAGTCGTACGAAGTAGCTGTCTGTGTACCGTGCTGAAGGCTGTGTCTGAAGTCTGTCTTGGGTGTCAGTAGCTGCAAATGTATGTCTGGTAATAGGTCTGGTCTGTGTCAAGTCCTCTCGAATAGGTCTTGTATGGTCAGTGCAAGGTCAGTAACCGGGTTGACATTGGTTTACTGTAGTGTCAAGTAGCTGTTGCTTCGTAACTGGTGTCAGTTTCTCCCGTTGGTGCTGTAGTAGGCGTGATAGCGCGCTGTCTGTTGAGGTGCATCGTGTCAGGTGAACGTGCCTTGATTCTAATCTGTCTGTGTCAGTGCGACATGCCGGCTGTACTGCTACTGTTCTGGCAGATCTGTGACCAGTCATCGTGCGTATTTATCGTTTTCGGTCAGGATGTCGGTGTCGATGTAAGGGTCTTCTGTTCTGTCTAGCGTTCGTATTGGTCTTGTCTGTGGTTGCAATAGTGTTTGCTCGTATGTGTCCCCTGTCTGTGTCGGTCCGGTATTGGCTGTTCAAAAGGTTTATCGACTCTGTCTGATCTGTGTCTCAGCCATTAGCGCTTACTTACTCTAGGGGTTCTGTCCGTGTCTCGGCCTGCCGTCTCCTGATCCTTGTCTGTAGATCCCAGCGGTATAATGTGTCTCGGTCTGGTGCGTATTTGAACCGGTGCCTGTCATTGGTAGATCTGAAGTCTGTTCGCGTTTCTAATTAAATTATATGAGTGTATGGTTCGTTCTGTTCGGCTCGCCTGTCTGTTGGTCGTGATCTCCTGCCTGTTTGTGTGTAGCGCTTGTCGGTTCATTAGGGGTCGGAAACGGTGAATCCTGTCTCTGTCTGTTATCAGATGCCTTTTGTGTTTGCATGTCGGTCCAGTTCTCTGGGACTGTTGTTCCTGCTACTAGATCTGTCTGTGTGTCAGTGCCATACTATCTGTCTGGAGTCAGGCTCGTTTCCTGTCGGTGTCGTGGTGCTTGTGTCTGTCTGTGTTGTGACTGTGTCGTCTGTGCTGCCTGCGATCTGATACTTTGGCTTCTGTCTGTGACTGCCGGCTGGTGTCTTCCCGTGTCGTTCGTGTCCTTGTCGTTGTGTTCAGTCTCTCTTTCGTGTCGGTTGTAGTCGTCTTGAGTGTTTATCCAGCTGATTGTCTTCCTGTCTCTTGTCTTGTGTTCCTATGTCTCCTGTTCCTCTGCTCTGTACTGTCTGGTCAGTCTCGGCTTCGTCGTGTCTGTCTGTCTGTCTGTCTAGTCCTGATCTGTCTGTCTGTCTGTGTCGTCTACGCTCTGTCTGGTCATGTCTCGGTACTGTCTGTCGTGTCTGTTGTCTGTCTTGTACTGTCTGGTCTGTCAGTGTCTGTCTGTCTCTGTCTGTCTGTCTGAATGTTCAGACCACACTACTCCACTTTTTCACCCTGTGTTCAGTGTCCTGACCTAATTTTCTTGGATTGTCCACTGTCGTGGTCAAGCTCCACATCGCCATGGTCTGTTGTACAGTCCCTCTATGTCTCGGGACGGTTGCGTAATACGTTCTGGTAACAGGCTCAGATGTCCTGTGTCTCGGCGACCCATGCGTCTATAATTATCGTGTGCATGTCTGTCGTCCGCGGAGGTGTCCAAGCACACCGGTCTGCGTCTGAACAGAGGGTCTCTGTAACTGATCTGTGTCTGGATCTCAGTAACTACACACGCCCTGTCTGTTCCTGTGGTCTCAAATGATCTGTTCTTCGGATCTCCCCATCTGTGTCCATCTACTGTCGTCGGTCAACATTCACATCAATACTCTACACCACCTCAATAGCCCATACCAAACCAGATCACCCTACCCAAGTCAGATGTCATGTGTCAGTCCTGTCGGTCCTTTTGTCTGTCCGTGATCTGTGGTGCCCTAGTCCTGAGTATCTGTCTGGAGCTCTGTCCGTTGAGTCTCCCTGCTGTTGTCTGTCTGAAGTCTCTGATCTGAAGGTCTCTGTCTGAGCTCCTACCTGTACTGTCTGTACTTCTGGCCTGTCTGTCTGTCGTCTGTCTGTCTGTTTGTCTGTATCCATGGAGTCTGTACATGCGTCTGTATGTGTCTCATGTATGGTATGTGTCCTACTGTCATGGAGGTCTGCAATCGAGAGTACTGCTGCTGTTCTGTTCTGTCGGTCTGGTTACTGTCATGGTCTAGCCCTGTGTCTACTTCTGTCGTCCTTCTAGGGATCAATCCCTATGGTGCATGTCTGTGTCTCACATGTGTTTTTTTATCGTCTGGTACTGTGTCGATGTTGTTTACTCTGTCTTAACTGTCCTGGAGTCCTGCGTTGTCCAATCACACACTGTCGTCGATCTCTACATGTCTGTGAGCTCTCATGCGGAACATCTCATGTCATCTGTAGTTACCCCGTGGTATACCAGACTGTGTTCCCTGTGAGTCAGTTGTCTCCCTGTGTCATGCGATGTATCTTGTCGTGATTCGTGGTTCGTGTGTCGCAATCCCTGCTATCTGTGCACTAGTGTGTCTATCTAGTCTGGGTTCGAGCTACTACATTCGAACAAATGAGTGTTCATTCAGTCTGGTGTAGACACTATCCTACTGGATTGTATCCACTCAAGACTCATTGGTGTCCTGTAACATTTGTCAATGCTGTGTGTGTCCTGCACTGTCCTGTGTTTTATCTCTCGAAATGTCTGTGTCTCCATGGGTTTGTAGTTTCCGTCTACCTTGTCTGCGTGTGTTACTTCTCTGTGTCTGGTAGTTCTCCCGGCGCTTGGCAGACGGCCAGTTCAGACGGCGTTGGGCAGACGGACAGTTCAGACGGCGTTGGGCAGACGGGCAGTTCAGGCGCCGCTGGGCAGACGGGCAGTTCAGGCACCGCTGGGCAGACGGCAGACTCTGGCCGGCTGAGACGCACTATAGGCCTGATGCGTGGTGCCGGAACTGGAGGTACCGGGCTGAGGGCACGCACCTCAGGGCGAGTGCGGGGAGAAAGAACAGTGCGTACAGGGCTCTGGAGATGCACTGGAAGCCTGGTGCGTGGTGTAGGCACTGGTGGTACTGGGCTGGGGCGGGAAGGTGGCGCCGGATATACCGGACCGTGAAAGAGGACACGCGCTCTTGAGCACCGAGCCTCCCCAACCTTACCAGGTTGAATGGTCCCCGTAGCCCTGCCAGTGCGGCGAGGTGGAATTGCCCGCACTGGGCTATGCAGGCGAACCGGGGACACCACCTGTAAGGCTGGTGCCATGTACGCCGGCCCGAGGAGACGTACTGGAGGCCAGATATGTWGGGCCGGCTTCATGGCACRCGGCTCGATGCCCAACCTAGCCCTKCCAGTGCGMCAAGGTGGAATAGCCCGCACTGGGCTAAGCACGCGTACTGGGGACACCGTGCYCTRRACCGCATAACACGGTGTCTGACCAGTACGACGCCCTCTCACTCCACGGTAAGCCCGGGGAGTTGGCTCAGGTATCCAACCCGGCTTCGCCACACTCCCCTTTAGGCCCCCCCCCACCCAATAAATTTTTGGGTGAGCCTCTCGGGCTTCCGTGCTAGTCGCGTACCCTCATACCTCCGGTTCCTCTCTCCGGTTGCCTCTGCTCTCCTCGCTGCCTCCASCTGTTCCCATGGGAGGCGATCCTTTCCAGCCAGGATCTCCTCCCATGTGTAGCAACCCTTGCCGTTTAAGACATCTTCCCATGTCCATTCCTCTGTCTGTCTCTGCTGCTGTCGCTGCCCGTTGTCACGCTGCTTGGTCCGGGTTTGGTGGGTGTTTCTGTAACGGTTTTCTTCCAGGGGTGAAGGAGAGGACCAAAGTGCAGCGCGGCTAGTGTTAAACATGTTTAATAAAGAACAAGTGAAACACTACAAACAACAATACAAAATAACAAATGTGCAAAAACCGAGACAGACCTATCTGGTGCAGACAATCACAGAGACAGGAAACAAACACCCACAAAATCCCAACACAAAACAAGCCTCCTATATATGATTCTCAATCAGGGACAACGATTACCATCTGCCTCTGATTGAGAACCATATTAGGCTGGACATAGAAACAGACAAACTAGACACACAACATAGAATTCCCACCCAGCTCACGTCCTGACCAACACTAAACAAGCAAAACACATAATAACTCTGGTCAGGACGTTACATGCAGTGCGTACACAAAATCGAAATTGCGCCTGAACTGCAATAATAGATTGTGGCCTTTCTCTTGCATTTCAAAGATGATGGAAAAAAATATGCATGTTTTTTTCTTTGTATTATCTTTTACCAGATGTAACGTGTTATATTATCCTACATTAATTTCGCATTTCAACAGACTTCAAAGTGTTTCCTTTCAAATGCTATCAAGAATATTCATATCCTTGCTTTAGGTCCTGAGCTACAGACAGTTAGATTTGGGTATGTCATTTTAGGTCGAAAATTGAAAGAAAGGGTACGATCCTTTTAACCCAATTCCAGAAGCGGTCTGTATTTGTAAAGAGAAGGGAGTCCAGGGACAAAGATGGTTGTAATATCAGCAAGGCAACCTGATATCCATACACATTCTCCAACATTCAGTGCAGAGCAGAATATTGCAGAATTGGTATGCCTGTATACAAAAATATTGTCCTAAAGCAAGACCCTGAAGCACGAAAGACAGACCTACAGGAACATATCATAGTAGAATGGAGATTCAGCATTAATTTACTGTCCTTCATCTGCCAACTCCTGGTGAGGTCTTTAACACAACTATTTATTCACACACAATGGGCTTGCTCTGTTGACATTTTTAGAAATACGTACAGTACCTGTCAAAAGTTTGGACACACCTACTCATTCAAGGGTTTTTCTTAATTTTTTACTTTGTAGAATAATAGTAAAGACATCAAAACTATGAAAAAGCACATAGTGTGCAAAGCTGTCATCAAGGCAAAGGGTGGCTACTTTGAAGAATCTCAAATATAAAATATATTTTGATTTGTTTGACACTTTTTTGGTTACTACATGGTTCCATATGTGTTATTTCATAGTTGTTATGTCTTCACTATTATTCTACAATGTAGAAAATAATCAAATAAAGAAAAACTCGTGAACGAGTAGGTGTGTCCAAACTTTTGACTGGTACTGTACATTTGTTCTTATGGAACATATAGGCTTACTCAAAGCCACATTGAGGTGTGGGCATGTGTGCTTGCACGTTAGTTCGATGAGGTATTGTATAGGCTATATGTGAGACCCTCATATGTAAGAGGAGCTCTTATAATCCGACAGCCAAGGCGCTGCGCTGGTTGGAGATCTAGCCTAGTTCCAGATGAGTCAGTCAGCACGGTTGCCACTGACTTACTTCCTGAAGAGTACAGCTTTAAAATACGATTGCTATATCCCATGATGGGAGAGAGATTCATAGAGGCAATACTCAGATCCACATGGTTGGGCGATTTGGTATTGCAGATGTTGTGTGATGGAATAGTGAGTGGAATTAGTCGTGTGGTGTGAGTTAGTAGTGTTTGTGGTAGAGAATAGGGACAAATTAAAGTCAAGGGCTTAGTTAGTAGATATGTTGTTGTTAGTTTTGGTTTACGTGATGTGCTGTGATAGTGATGTAGCGTTAAGTGTTCGGTTATATCGATGAAGTAGGCAGCAGACACCTAGTCTCGTCTGTTGTGTTAGTGTTTGTTTTATGAGAGAAAGAGAGATTGTGAGCCCCGGGTGAGTTGGATGGGAGAGGCTTCGTAGTAGAGTGTGTGAATTGTAATTAGTATTCCGCGTGTCTGTTTCTGGTTATTCCCCTGCCAAAACATGCATCCGTCGTGTTATCAGATGGTGAGCTGTGGTGATGTGTGTGATGGGCGTAGTGTCTGTGTGTGTGATGGTATGCCGTCTGTTGTCGTGTTTGGCTCATCTGCAGTCCTCTGTTTGTATACACAGTTACGCACTCATCGATACTGTTGTGGTGTTGCAGTGTGTTGGCATATTGTCTGTGGTTAATGTCAAGTAAGGTAAGAAGACTTCGTAGTTCGCCAGACTATGCACAGATTGTTTAAGTATCAACTGGACTCCTGAGATGCAACACCAATTACTCAACTACCCTAACTGTTAATGTCTATCCGAGTATGTATATCTTGGATCGAGTGTGTATGCTATGTAGCTTTCGTTCGCTTTGTTATGATTTCAAGAGGAGAGATTGTTGTGTGTGACTAAGATGGACTTTTTGACTGTGGTCTTCCGGTGGCAGTAATGTATGATGCCCACTTGAATTTGACTATTGTGGTTCATCCTATGAAGTTGTTGTTGTAAATTGGGTCTTAGACTTTCTATTTATCAGGATATGTAGTTGAACAATTTAATGTTCTCTAGGTTTTACTCTTTTTACTTAAAATAGACTGAGATTCCTGCCATCATCCAGTATGTGCAACATTTTAACAGGCTATTCTTAACTGAAACTTGGAGGGGGGAATTGGGGGGGGGATGGATGGACGAGTGATGTCAGGGTCTATTTTGTTCTGGTGTTTCTAGGGACACTAATGCTGTACTGAACTTGATACCCCTGGAGGAGATATGCTGTCTGTCTCATGCTCACACAAATCTTCTGGAAAAGACGAAAACAATTATTCTGTTGAAGACAAATGGAACGACGTACAAGCAAGACGATAGCCAGGTACTTACTGACAGGAGCTATATTATTTTTGAGGCCCAATGAAGATTGATGCCGGGGGAAGAATGTTAACCGACATAGTGGGTTAGAAATGACACTGGGGATTTGTGATGTCTGTGGCGCTTGCTGATACCTAATTCTTAGACTCCTGGTGCAGGACAGGACTACTGTGGAGGCCCTGGGAGCAGGCCTTTTTTGAATGAGCGAGGTGAGTGACCGTGGAATGAGGACGGACTCATAACACTTAGAATTTGTCAGTTTAGACACCCGCATTGGTAGACTCCAGCTGGAGCACAATAAGCGGGATGAAGAATGTGTATAGGTCTCTACACACAATACTTAGTGTGGGTGGGGGGTGTAAATCAGACAGTTACAATACGCAATGTAATTTGTTGCACTGTACCTGCACCAAAACTCCAGTATTTTTGGTGCATAGCTGTCCTCGCAGCTTTTTAAATAGGAAGCAAAATTTGTTTTCAGTACTGTTTACTTCCATGACTTGAAACTCATTTTATCATGGGCCCTCTTGTCAAAACCCCTGCAACTTATCCAGAACGCTGCAGCCCGCCTGGTTTTTCAACCTTCAAGTCTTTCCCATGTCCCCTGCTCCGACGCACACTCCATGGTTCCAGTTGAAGCTCACATCCTACAAGACCATGACGCTTACCTAGGACCAGCAAGAGAACTGCCCCTCTTACCTTCAGGCGATGCGACAAAACCCTACACCCCAACCCAGCACACCTCAGGTGTCTTGGCCCTCATACCCCCTACGGCAGGGCAGCTCCCGCTCAGCCCAGTCCAAGCTCTTCTCTGTCCTGGCACCCCAATGGTGGAACCAGCTTCCCCTTGAAGTAGGACAGCGGAGTCCCTGCCCATCTTCCTAAAACATCTGAACCCCTACGCTCTTCTAACCGTATTTAAATTAATCCCTCCTCCCGCACCTGACTTCTATCCTCTGACTCTACTGATGGCTATGCTGTGAATATGTGGTACCATCTTTAGATGATCCACTAACTGTAAGGTCACTCTGGATGAGATGTAAGTCTTGTTCCTCTGCAGCAGACATGCAATGTAAAAAACAAATAAAACAACTTCAATAATTGAGTTGCCAACCCTTTACCTCTCATAAAGGTCTCATGCAGGGTCAAAAACTTTCAGAGCCTTTCACTATGCATCAGATCAGATGATGAAGTCCGGACAAGCACCAGGTCAGAGACAGCACAGGTTGTCCATACATTATTCAATGATTACGTTGTCAGCATTTTAATGAAAGGTAACTGATAGACATGTGAAGGGCGGTGGCTGCTCTGCTTATTCACATATTATGCAATTTCAGCGAAAAAAAACGTGACAAGTTAGCTGCTACTGCATACACACACCACACACACACACACGACACACACACACAACAACCACACCACACCGGACCACACACCCACACACCACACACACACAGAGGACACAGCACAGCACACATCTACACACACCACACACCACACACACACACACAC
>NC_036863.1:30922229-30991982 GCF_002910315.2 Salvelinus sp. IW2-2015 | reverse complement strand
TTCACTCTAGTTTTTCTCATTGCTGATGCATCTTGGAGTGGTGATCAGGGCACTCCTGGAGGTCTTTCAGCCCCCCTCTTGGAGTCCAAAGCCTTCAAACCTGCTAGTTAATAAGGGTTGCACTGCAATTAGCCCACAGCATTCCTAGCTCTGCCTTGGGGAGAGATATGTGCCATAGAAAACAAGATAAATGTCCTTGGATTTCAACATTGGGGAGCATCTCAAGGCAACTATAAGGCGTGACTGTTCCTGTTAATGCCATTGTGGCCGAGGTGGCTGTGATTTCAGCCCATGCTGTCACTGATGAATGAGGGACCATGGGGACTGTCTCAAAGAAAATAGCTTCCCTGTGCAGGAGCAGGTGCACGGTACACGTGGAGATCTAAGCCTTATTCTCCTCAGCTTTAAAGCTTTGTGATAGGTGGGCTTGGTCACCCTCGCCGATAAGGAGACGACATTGTCCTTTGTGCACATCTCCTGTCTCAGAGGTCTGTGTGATTGTTTGCATCTAAGTGACTGGTTTGGTTGGAGATACTTTTTTTATCTGAGTCATGTGCAGCTTGGTAGAATACATTTTGTTAGTATTCTGTTCACTCTGGATATTTTGTTTAATAAATGCTAATAATACTTGTATCCATTTATTAGATAAGCATGTTTTGTTGGGAAACAAATGTCAAGCCAAAGAGTATCCTGATATGTTTTAATTGCTCATTTGGGTTTAGAAATTAAATTATTCTTACATGCAAATGATTCCATGGTCAGTGTTAAGTGTATTATAACTTATTTGAGAATTTAAATCGTTTTTTCATAAAATAGGAATGAGTTAACTTCCTGCAAATGCCTGGATGATGACAGTGAATAACATCAGTAATGCATAACATTATAAGGGAGATATGTTAAGAAAGTATAAGCTTCAGTTATTCATGTGAAGCTGTAATATGCATTTGGCTCTTTATGTACAATAAGTCAGAGTTCTGAGACCAGCCCAGGGCTTTCCTTTGATTTATCTCTGTAACACTGACCTTATAGCAAGGTGCTAAAATTCTATGAGCTGCCATAAGGAAAAGATTCTCACAGTCATCTAGTTCAAGCACACACACTTACACACTTACACACGCACACACGCACACACAGGCACACACACACAATTACATGCACACGATTACATACACACATTACATACACACATGTCCTCTAGATATTTGTTTTATTTTGTATTCGAAGTAGTTGAAGCTGATGCAGTGCTTGAGGTGGTCCAGGAGACTGTCCCAAAAAACTGACCTCTGTAGAAGATAGAAAAATTGATATCCGTCTACCACCAAAAAGGAATTAATAAAACGAATTCCTCCAATAATAACTAGTCTTTGTGTGTGTGAGTGAGTGAGTGAGTGAGTGAGTGAGTGAGTGAGCGAGTGAGCGAGCGAGAGAGAGAGAGAGAGGGAGAGAGAGAGGGAGAGAGAGAGAGAGAGACTGCATAAAGCCATCTTTGCCATTGCACTATGCCTATTCAAGTGAGAAATTATCCCTTTAAGAGACCTCTGAATCCTGAGTGACATTTTTACTGCTGTCCCATCACTATTGGATTTACATTTCTTTGCAAAATAAAAAGTGCACCTTGCAATTATCCAATTCAGATGTCTCCCCACTCTAGTTTGAATTGTGACCAGACATCTCCTCCACTGCAAGCTAAATGAGTCAACCTGAAGGTCAGAACTATTGTTATGCAGACAATGACCATGAGATAATAACAGGCAGGGATATTGTGGAATATGTGTGTCATGTGATTCTGTACCACTAGAATGCTCTTATAAAATACTGATTCATTATCTGATGGTGTTTACCCTAGAAAAGTATGTGGTAACATATGCAGCTGCTAAGGCCATGTTTATTTAATAGAATAATTATCACGTGAGCAGTCTTCTTTCAGCATTTCTTGATGGATAATGTCATTCTAGTATTTAAATATTTTTCAGACAATTCACGAAAACAAGACTGTTTTCTTAGTGTAACAGCAGGTATTCTAAGATACGCCTTGGTATGAATTATTCCATGGAGATTCCTCATTTGGAACAACTGAATACCTGCTGTTGCCTCTAGAGTGGGCTATACCGTCATGGCCAAGTGTCACTGTAATATGTTTAGGTAGGTGTTGTTGAGGTATTTGTGTTTGTTTTGCCAAAAACAGCTACAGTAGATGGCATGGGGAATACTAAATACTCAGATTGTGTCATTTCTGACAGTTTAGCGAATTCCTCCGAGTGGTACTGTCTTTCATAAACCTCCTGCTTTCTTCTTGTTAAATATCAAATGCCTTTTATGACCAATAGGCTTCTGGTATAGATTGCTGCGGTTGTGCTTACAAGATCCAAAGCATGCATTTGATGTTGGATTTTAAATGCCTGGATCAATGACAGTAAAAGCTATATTTCCAAGAGCTTATACTGAGCTAGTATCTGTACAAATGGTTCTCACGAGGGAGAGGGGGAGAGAAAGGAAGACATTGTTCTGATAAATACTTGATGAATCTTCCTGAATATATGTATGTGGATGCGTTAGAAAGAGCCAACATTTTCTTGTTAGCCACAGTCCAAGCAGCTGTGGATCTGCTCCAGGGAACCCTAATGGGAAGACTTTGAGAACAATGAGTTCAGAGAGGGGGAGAGACCAGAGAGAGATAGAGAGAGAGGCAGAGAGAGAGACCAGAGAGAGAGAGAGAGAGAGAGAGAGAGAGAGAGAGAGAGAGAGAGAGGGCAAAGAGAAAACAAGAGAGAGGAAAGAGCGAGAGAGAGAGTGAGAGAGAGAGAGAGAGAAAGGGGGCAGAGAGAGAGAGAGAGGCACAAAGAGAGAGAGGCAGAAAGAAAGGCAGAGAGAGGGAGGCAGAGAGCAGAGCTGTATCGCCTAAAGTTTTTTTGTTCCCTCTAAGGACCCTTGCACATATTGGTAAGTTTCAGAGCAACATCCTAAAAAAATGCACATACAATATCATCAATATGCAAATTCGAGGCAAGAGAGCAGTGTTTCGTTTTACCACACTGGAAAGATTCATAAAGATTGATTGGGATAACGTTTTATAACAGATATTCTCTACAAACAAATATATTGATACATGTCTGAGGGTTAGTGCATATCATTATGTCAAAACAGTAACACAAACTCTCATGAGTTTACCTTCAACAAGAAAAAGCCTACAGTACAAACATCAAATGTGTTTTTAACGGTTGATATACAGTATGGCATTTCTACTAGGTGCTAAATAATTTCTACCACATGCTATTTTAGATATGCAAAGGGTACCTTTGTTCCTCCATAGAATTTTGTTTCAAGCCATTGTCCATTCTATTGCATTTTTATAAACTGCCTGAAAGTAGTGCAAACAATGCCCTCCCAGAGCCCCTCCATCCTCCTCCCTGCCAGACAACTAGGATCAAACACCTTGGCTGCATCATTTGTTGTGCAATCAACTGTCTGAGGCTTGTTGGCAGTGAGTCTATGCACAATACTGTACAGTGTGATCGATAAATCAAATATTTCAAAGTCTCAGACTGTTTCAGACAAGTACTTCACTTTTCCTCCTGTTGATCAGTGCAGGTTTCAGTCCATGTCCACTGGGCACAAACTGGTTGAATCAATGTTGTTTCCACATCATAGAAAATGAAATATAACTCTATGTGATGATGTTGAATCATCAGGAAAAACTGAATGGATTTGCAAAAAGTCATCAACATGAAGGAATTTCGGTATTCTTTGTAGTTTTTTCACCAAACCTTTACATTTACATTTGACATTTGAGTAATTTAGCAGACACTCGTATCCAGAGCGACTTACAGTGGTGAGTGCATACATTTTCATATTTTTTTTTTCATACAACCTTTACCTAAATCCAATGACATGGCTCACATTTTTGTTGCTTTCACATTGAATTCACGTTAGTTGACAAATAAATCAGATCAAATCAAAACTAAATGTTGAACTGATGTCTGTGTCCAGTGGGTGGTCCACCAGCTACAAGCCTGATTGATCAAATGTAAGATTAAGATAACTTTATTGGTCAATTGCACACAAGGTCTAACCTAAATTTGACGTTCCTCTTTTAACCCAGCCCCTACGACAAACCCACATACACTAAGCTCCAAAAGTATTGGGACATTGACAGTTTGTTGTTGAATTGGCTTTGAAATGATACAGTTGAGGTTAAAGTGCTGTCAGCTTCAATTTGAGGGTATTTTCGTCCATATTGGGAGAACTGTTTAGAAATTACAACACCTTTTGTACATAGTCTCCCATTTTACAGGACCAAAAGTCAAAAGTATTAGGACAAATCCACTTACAGTATGTGTATTAAAGAAGTAAAAAGTGAAGTCTTTGGTCCCACATTCATAGCATGCAATGAGCTACATTACATCAAGCTTTGTTGGATGCTTTGCCGTTTGTTTTGGTTGTGTTGCAGTTTATTTTGTGTCCAATATAAATTCATGTTAAATAATTGATTGTGTAATTTTTGATGAATTTTGTTGTAAATAAGAATAGAATATGTTTCTAAACAATTATACATGAATGTGGATGCTACCATCATTACGGATAATCCTGAATGAATTGTGAATAATGGTGTGAGAAAGTTACAGAAGCACAAATATCAAACCCCCAAGACATGCTAACCTCTCACCATTACAATAACAGGAGAGGTTAGCATTTTGGGGGGATATGATATTTGTGTGTGTAACCGGTGTGAAATGGCTAGCTAGTTAGCGGTGCACGCTAATAGCGTTTCAATCGGTGAAGTCACTCGCTCTGAGACCTTGAAGTAGTTATTTCCCTTGCTCTACAAGGGCCGAGGCTTTTGTGGAGCGATAGGTAATGATGCTTTGTGGGAGGCAGTTGTTGATGTGTTCAGAGGGTCCCTGGTTTGAGCCCAGGGTGGGGTGAGGAGAGGGATGGAAGCAACACTGTTACATGTGTCTGTAACTTTCTCACTCATCATTATTCACGATTCACTCAGGATTATCCATAGCATCCACATTAATGTAGAAGTGTTTAGAACAGACAGTGTGGTGAAGAAGGCGCAACAGAGCCTCTTCAACTTCAGGAGGCTGAAGAAATTTGGCTTGTCACCTAAAACCCTCACACATTTTTACAGATGCACAATTGAAAGCATCCTGTTGGGCTGTATCACTGCCTGGTACGGCAACTGCAATACCCACAACCGCAAGGCTCTGCAGAGGGTGGTGCGGTCTGCCCAATGCATTACCGGGGGCAAACTATCCACCCTCCAGGACACCTACAGCACCCGATGTCTCAGGAAGGCCAAAAAGATAATCAAGGACATTAACCACCCGAGCCACTACCTGTTCACCCCGTTATCATCCAGAAGGCAAGGTCAGTACAGGTGCATCAAAGCTGGGACCGAGAGACTGAAAAACAGCTTCTATCTCAAGGCCATCAGACTTAAACAGCCATCACT
Source organism: Salvelinus sp. IW2-2015 (assembly GCF_002910315.2). Lineage (NCBI taxonomy): Eukaryota > Metazoa > Chordata > Actinopteri > Salmoniformes > Salmonidae > Salvelinus > Salvelinus sp. IW2-2015. The sequence goes on along the minus strand of NC_036863.1, from coordinate 30,986,524 downwards.
AGCACACATTATTTTTCTTCCCCCCTCCCTTCATTTAACTAGGCAAGTCAGTTAAGAACAAATTCTCATTTTCAATGACGGCCTAAGAACAGTGGGTTAACTGCCTTGTTCAGGGGCAGATCAACAGATTTTTACCTTGTCAGCTCTGGGATTCAATCTTGCAACCTTCAGGTTACTAGTCCAACGCTCTAACCACTAGGCTACCTGCCACCCCATTATAGGCTGCTACCTATAGGCATAGACTAGGAATCACTGGCCACTCTAAGGAATGGAACACTAGTCACTTTGATAATGTTTACATATCTGGCATTACTCATCTCATATGAATATACTGTATTCTATACTATTCTACGGTATCTTAGTCACTTAATACTGTTTACATATCTGGCATTACTCATCTCATATGTATATATTGTATTCTATACTATTCTACTGTATCTTAGTCCGTTCCGCTTTGGCATCGCTCATCCTTATATGTATATAGTCTTAATTTATTCCTACTTAGAGTTGTGTGTATTGGGTATATGTTGTGTAATTTGTTAGATATTACTTGTTAGATATTACTGCACTGTTGGAGCTAGAAGCACAAGCATTTCGCTACAACCGCAATAACATATGAAAATCACGTGTATGTGACCAATAACATTTGATTTGATTTGATTTACAATAAAAGTGACTCCAAAATGACACAATACATTATTTACCATTCATTTCTATTGGACACAAAATAATCTGAAACACAACCAAAACAAATAGCAAATGCATCCAACAAATGTGTAGTCACAAGCTTTACATAATCATTGGGTGCTATGAATACTTAACTTTTCTACTTTAATACGCATGTAAGTGAATTTGTCCCAAAACTTTTCAATCAAAGGGCTGAGCCAAAACCCCCAAAATATGTCACCGTCCCAGTACTTTAGGAGCTCACCGTACATACAAGTGCATTCAGAAAGTATTCAGACCACTTCCCCTTTTCCACATTTTGTTACGTTACAGCCTTATTCTAACATGGATTAAATATAACATTTTCCTCATCAATACCCCATAATGACAAAGCAAAGAACATATATATTTTTTTTTTTTGCAATTGTTTTAAAAATAGCAAACAGAAATACCTTATTTACATAAGTATTCAGACCCTTTGCTATGAGACTCGAAATTGAGCTCAGGTGCATCCTGTTTCCATTGAGCCATTGAGATGTTTCTACAACTTGATTGGAGTCCACCTGTGGTAAATTCAATTGATTGGACATGATTTTGAAAGTCACACACCTGTCTATATAAGGTCCCACAGTTGACAGTGCATGTCAGAGCAAGAACCAAGCCATGAGGTTGAAGGAATTGTCAGTAGAGTTTCGAGACAGGATTGTGTCGAGGCACAATGTTTTTCAGTGGCAGGGACTGGGAGACTAGTCAGGTTTGAGGCAAAGATAAACGGACCAAAGTACAGAGAGGTCCTTGATAAAAACCTCCTCCAGAGCACTCAGGGCCTCAGACTGGGGTGAAGGTTCACCTTCCAATAGGACAACGACTCTAAGCACACAGCTAAGACAACGCAGGAGTGGCTTTGGGACAAGTCTCTGTATGTCCTTGAGTGGCCCAGCCAGAACCCGGACTTGAACCCGATCGAACATCTCTGGAGAGACCTGAAAATAGTTATGCAGCAATGCTCCCCATCCAACCTCAGAGCTTGAGAGGATTTGCAGAGAAGAATGGGAGAAACTCCCCAAATACAGGTGTGCCAAGCTTGTAGTGTCATACTCAAGATGACTCGAGGCTGTAATCACTGCCAAAGGTGCTTCAACAAAGTACTGAGTTAAGGGTCTGAATACTTATATAAATGTAATATTTCCATTTTTAATTGTGTGTAGATTGATGAGGGGGAAAAATTATTTTATCCATTTTAGAATAAGGCTGTAACGTAAAAAAAAGTCAAGGGGTCTGAATACTTTCCGGAAGCACTGTACACATACAGGTTTTGGAGAGGTGTGGGGTGTGCCACACTAGGGGCCCGGGGAGCTGTTGTTTTGGGGAGTTAAGTGACATCTAGGATTTGATACCAGCAACCCTACGGTTGGCAGCTCACTTCCCAACAGATTTTTCCCATCAGACCCGGAATTTGAACACTCAATTCCAGTTGCTGGCTCACCTCTCTAACCACTAGGCTACCAGCCTCATACAACAAACAAGCTAGAGTTATTAGACCTTTCCCCTCTCCCTGGTGTCAACATGCACCTCACTAGTCAACTGCTATATTGCTCCCAGTGAAAACCTAATTACCACATAATGTGTCAGTGGAAACCACTATTGGCTGTATATCTAGATCTGTCCTTCATCCAGCAGATAGCTGTATGCTAAAATGAACACAACGTAAAGCGTCTCATTTGGATTCAGCTCCTGCTGCAGTGGTGACCTCTATAGGCAAACTTTCTTGGCTTGGAAATCTTGGTGTATTTGGGAAGCAAATTATCTGCGCTTAGTGTTCAACAAGCCTATTTTAATTTCTCTGAGAAGTATACTATTTGTTTCATTCATTCAAACCGGAAGTGGTTTTTGCTGTTGTTGGAAAAGGGTAGCCTTTAAAATGTTTGACATTTTGTATCTGAAGTGAACCATGTCACTCAATTAATGAACGTTAGCATGCAATTCACCAGTTTGGGTAAATAAACTGTAGGTATTTCTCAACATACAATTTTGGAATTAGGCAATTGTAAAATGTAAATCTAGGGAAAGTAATAATGTCACTGATAATTCTACTGAAATGAATAGAGACAGAATGCCATGGTACACAGAGGCATAAATCGGCAAGCTATCTTATTTGAGAAACACTGAAGAATGCCAAGACATTATTTCCAAAACAAAAAACTTGCTAATTAGAAAGCAGAGATTAAAATCATTCTCCATGAAGGTCACCTCGCTGTTTGTTCAAATTTGTTTTCACATTTCACATTCCATCCTATTCCAGGAATGCTACTGTGTAAAATCAACTTAACACACGAATCAAGAGAATAATGACTGCATTAGACATGCTGCTCAATCAAAATAAAGGATGAGCATGTTGTGTTATGAAATCAAATGTATGGCATCGTAGTATCAGGGAAAAAATAATTTTGATCATACATTGATGAGGAATTCTAAAGCTACAGTAGAATCAAGGCAGCCAAACAAAAGTCCATTCTTTCATATGTTCATATGCACCTGATTTATGTGTAAAACACATACATTTCATATAATAACATTTATTTGATGTCACTTTTGTGGGGTGTTTCTTTAATTTCAAGCTTGGCAGCCACTCATCTATATTCCACGTCTATAGGTCTCTCCCCATGAGTTTGGTTGCCTCAAGGTATTTCTATAGCCAGCCAGTATCGCTGGATTTTCTGTCCTTGGGTTTTTGTCTGGTTGCTGTCCAAGGTTCTGAAACAGAAGTGAGCAGTTCACATACTGAAAAATCTGTACGAACATACAATCTTGTATAACTATTTTATATTGACATAATGTATTTTCCATTTCTCAATAATGCTCTAGCCTCATTTTCTCCCTAACCGTGTATCTGAGTTAGGATGACGTCAAATACAATCCTCACTATGGCTGCAAGATCAGGTCCAGACAACTATTTCTATAGGCTAAACGAACATGCCTACTGTAACGCTCTGAGTGTCGGGAGGTGCGAAGTCAGACGCAGGAACAGCAGAGCTTCAATATGTTGAGTCTTTTAATACTCAACTTGCAAACGCAATGTCCAACACGGACGTACTGGGTGTCACACACAACGGTCCAACGACACGATWAACAAACCCAGTCCACAATAATAACATCCACTCCCGAAATCCAAAAGCCACAATGAAACAATCCCGCACAAAGAAGCGTACGGGCTGGCTGACTAATAAAGCCACACTAATTAACAATTAACTGAACACAGGTGATACAAATAAACACATAAGGAGGGGGAGGAAAAAGAGTCAGTGGCAGCTAGTAGGCCAGTGACGACGACCGCCGAGCGCCACCCGAACGGGAAGGAGAGCCTGCCTCGGTTGAAGTCGTGACACCTACAATCTTCTGAGAAGATTGAACCTCTAAAGTATGTCTTTCTAAGGACAGAACTTAGAAACCTCATCTCAGACAGGAGTAACTTTGAAGTTACATTGTGGACCAAAGCCATATCGGATATAAGAAGTTGAAAAGAACAGTTTATTAAAACAGTGTCTTACGTAATGATGCCAATAAAATATTTTATTCACAGGCAATGGTAAAGTTACCCCAGTCATTTCATGAAGATATAATTTAATTTGTGTAGCTATGTGTTAGACAGATGGGTTTAAAAGTATACTTTTTCACAAGGTTCCATTTGAAACCCTTGTTATTTGAAACACCAATTGATTTGAATTCACACCCTTTTCCTAATTAGCATGAAAACTGAAGTGGTTTCAATAGTTTCCCTTTTGATAACCATAGGAAAACAATGCAATGAGTAATCACTCTTTCATGTTTTATCAAATCCACTTAACAGACTCCAGTGAAGGACATGAGAGCTCTTACAGATGGATTTATATGGTCACTCACTTAGTCATGACTGACCAGCACAACGAGTTTGCACCATTGTGCCACACCATTATGTTCATTATTAGTGTAAACAAACCAAAATGACAAACACTTGCGCATTAGTGGAGCACTTTAAAGTAACACAACAGTGAATTGCAGGCTTCATCATAATAGTCTACTATGTTTGGATATTTTTGGACAGCAGGTGTGTAGATTTGTATTCTGCCTGTGTCGTCTGGCTGAAGTTCAGCTTAGTAGGCTACATAAAACTGATGAAGCAATTAAAAAGGTACATCCACAATCAACAGAGTCAACATTCTGTGCTAATCAGTGAATCAGGTAGTGTATAATTTCACTTGTCTGACAAACGTGGTGTTTAGCTGTAATTGTGAGAGTGTACTGTAGCTAGGTGGGTCGTTCCGGGAAATAAGTGCCTTTGATATTCTAAGTCAAGATTGTGCACAAATATTGAATTTTAAAAGCCTTTTTTATATTAATTAAGACTTGCTAAAGTCGCAAATTCAGCATTTTAATATGTCCCTCTGTGCATCTTCTGTAACTTATAGGAAGATTTTAACCCACTTAACACCGACATTTTCCCAAGTATCACCATCATTCTAAAGTTACTTTGACAAAGTCATTTCTGAAGAGGATGTGATTAGTGATTCATTTTAAGTTTAAAAAACAACAACCACAACCTGAACTCTCCTTTTAATAAGGTGAAACTATTCCTTTCTTTTTTCATTTTTACATTGAACATCTAATAGTCATATCATAGTGTAAAATCAGGTGAGCTGGTCTACTCTTTTGGGCCATTTTCTGGGCATTTTGTGGTGGAAAACTGAGCGGGTCGAGTATAACACCTCAACCCTTTTACCAATAGATACACAGGCTAGAAAAGTTTTTTTTTAGGAAGCTTGCGTTCAATTGCCCTTCACTGTTACACACAACAAACTTCCATTCCCCCTGTCACAACATGATTATGGTTGATTTAGGATGAAATTGTCAACCCTGTTACTTTAATTGGCACTTAATAGGCACTTACTTAATAGTCACTTACTATAGTCATCTTAATAGGCAATTACTAGAGTTCTTTTTTTCTCTTAAGATGGGAAACCAAGTTTTTTATTAAGTTGAACATGTGCTCTTTATGACAGAATGTAACATTTTTGTGAAATACAAATGTCAACAAGTTACACTCCTCAAAAGGCACCTAATTGGTGGAACGACACAGCTGTGATGTATTCTGTGGACATGCTCTACTGTGTCAGTCTGAGCAGATGAGACGGAGGCTTTTCTACTCTAATTCAATCTCAGTGCTTCAAGTACAATAATCTCACTATATTCCCTGGCTTTCTCTTCCTAAATCTCTAGTTTGGTGCCTGAGTAAATGAGCTTTAAATTGCAAATCATCTTTGTTTTCAACAAAGCTTATTGTTTAATTGTATTGTTATCATGTACAGTGTTGAGGAGAATTTGTTGTTGCTGTCATGGTGAGCCAAAGAGTTTATTTTTGTGTTTTGCTTTTTGTTTTTCTACACAGGCTGTAGGTAACATACTGTACCCCATCCTCACTCTGAAATACTGTATACAGTATAAGGAGATGTTTAATTGGATCGGTCATCTTTTAAATACATCTATTATAAATAAATATATCGTCTCAGTATGAGGTCTCAGTGAATCCGGGCCTACTGGTATCTCTATCATGCAGTATTTTACTTCACGAGGTAATGAAAATATCTAAAAAGTTTGTTGTAGAGTTATGGCAGGACTCCCTATTTTACCATACGTTTTTACTGCTCACTGATTAGGTTTGGTCTGCCTGCTAAACTGGGAATAAATAATGCATGTAAATAGTTTAATTCTCTTCTTGTCTTAGTATTCCAACAGCACCGGGTAGCCTGCAGTCCTAGAGGGATTTGCTGCACGTAGGCGATTACATGTTTGGGTGGAGATGTCCTCGATTCTCTAGAGGCATAGTTTTAGAGGAATTGTGGCGTTGGAGGATGGCCCAGGATCGTTTTTCCGCTTCATTTCCACCATGTCTCTCCTCTCAGGCTGCGCCCTGCTCTGCTCTGCTATGAGGCTGAGTCGCATGGTAGTGCAGGGAGCAGGGACAGTACTGGAGTCGCCCTGCTCGGTAACCACACGGAACCCCCTCTTCTCCCTCTCAAACAAACACAAAAAACCTGGGTATAAATAAAAGATGCAGGCATAGAAACAGACCAGAAACAGATATAAAAGCAGGGTTATGCCCAAAGCCTAGGGACATTGTATCTCACATTCATGCTGTTATGTTTATTCTCATTTTCAGAATGAGCTGTGACTCAACAACGAAATAATCATGTTTAAATGATATTATACCGGTACTTATTTTGGCCTGCATGGTTATTATTAGCAGAAAGAGGCCAGCATTTTTATTAGTTGCTGGAAGAGCACTTTCCCCATTATACTGTAGAGCAGAATGTAGTATACGTAGAGAACAGGATGTGCTCTAGATATATGCTCATGGTGGATTTGACCTACTGTATAGTGTCAGGGCTTCCATCTTATACAACATCAGCAGCAGTGCTGCTGCCCACTGAGCATCTTTGTGAAGGTAGCTTCCTTTCAACCCTTTGACTCAGCCACAGTATTGTTTTCCCTCTGCATGCTAATGTGCTGGAGAAGATGTTATTGATCACTTTAAAATCTTTAAAAACCTCCTTTTCCTCAGCAAATCGTGTTAGCGGACCATTTGTGCAAGCACTGAGCAGCACAGACTCATTCTTATACTGTAGCTCCAAACCCCTTGCAAGAAATATGCCTTTTTCTTAACATGCCACATACAGTAGAGTAAAGCAGGATCAATGGACCTCCAACAACCCACTGCCTTCACATGACTCCACAATACCTACCCGAATCAGCACTGCCTACCTTAACCTCACAGAGCACTGCAACCCACTACAATTCAATCAACTGCTATTACACTTAAAATATCTATGATGGACCATGACTCTGAGCTGACTTACCATGACCGTTATGCGAACTATGAACTCTTGCCCTACGCTTTATATTCTATCTATATTTATTTTTATGATCTTTATACTTTAAGAGTCTGGGTGGGCACATCGCCCTCATAGCCCTTGAGTTTTATAGTGAATATCATGCTCATGTGTGCATTCCAGGGGGGTGCAGTAAGAGGAGATAGATTTACCCCTTTCACGGCTTGTTCCCTCTAGAAAGGTTTGTTCCCCCTAATGCCCAGCCATCCTCATAATGGCCTCTCTGTTTAATACAATTAATAGCCATTAGTGTTTTTCCAGTTTTGTTTTCAGTTGAGAAACTTTGTACAAATAAAATTGGTCAGGAGTAACTAACAGCCCTGAGTGGATTTTGTTTTATGTTCCTAGCGATGGGAATAGTACCTCAGCAGACAATTATATACCAGGCAATAGCACTGAAATTAAGTACCTGTTTGATGATCTGGCACAGTGTAACTTTGTGAAGAGAAAAAGAAGACATCAGATATGTGGAAGACATCAAGACATGACCACAAAACAAAGCCTATTAGCATATGTATTTGTGGTTGAGATACTGTATGCAGTGTGGATTGCAGAWTTGCAGCATGCACAGCTTTTTAGTTTACACTATAACTGTGTGTGTGGTGTATAATGATGTAAAAATAAAGTATGATATAGCCACAGTTCTATGGCATTATGAAAACAATAGCTATGATACACATTAAAGACACAGCCTTAAGTATGGGTGCCCTAGAGCACCATGGAAACAGACCATGCCCCCAAACATGCAATTTCTGAGAGAGAGATAGATGCGGCAAGAGAAAATTGAAATTGTAAACACAATGTGTCCCCCCAGTATGTACACAATGCCTTTCCCCCTGACAGTGTTTACTACTGTGACACAGATTCATTGTTCTCATCAAACATTGTTGTGTGCCATCTTCTTAGAATCAGTAATGTTTCCTACCCATCACCAGGAAAGCATTCTGTCTCCACTCTGAATGCCATTAATGCAAGGTGCAAGAGGAAGAGGCAAGCGAGGACAATGTGGTGTGGGAAAAGGCTCCAGTTTTCCATCCCATCCAGCTGCCTTTCCATACCCCTGGGGAGAGAGAAGCATGTATTTAAGCAGGATACGACCCTAGCCTGGGGAAAACGCATGGTGTCACAGTGGGAGAGAGAGAGTCAAGTTAATATGACACAGACTGCAGCACATACAATTGAGACAATGACCTCACTCCGAAGCAGGGTAAGACTAGCGCCAGTAGTAGTGTGAATGCTATAAAAAAAAAATCTGTGACATTTTATTATTTTAGCAGACACTCTTATCCAGAGCAACTTACAGTTAGTGCATTCATTTTAAGATAGCTAGGTGAGACAACAACATGTCACAATCGTATCAAGTACATTTTCCCTCAACAAAGTATTTATCAGCTAAGTCATTAATAGTAGGAAATGACAAGTGCCATTTTTTTTTTAAATCACTGAGGCAGCGCAAGTCTACAGTGCATTCAGAAAGTATTCAATATTTTGTTATGTTGCAGCCGTATTCTAACATGGATTAAATGAATACAAAATTATCGTTAATCTACAAACAATACTCCATAATGATCAAGCAAAAAAGGTTTTAGAAATACCTTGTTTACATAAGTATTCAGACCCTTTGCTATGAGACTTGAAATTGAGCTCAGGTGCATCCTGTTTCCATTCATCATCCTTGAGATGTTTCTACAACTTGATACCTGTGGTCAATTCAATTGATTGGACATGATTTGGAAAGGCACACACCTGTCAATATAAGGTCCCACAGTTGACAGTGCATGTCAGAGAAAAAACCAAGCCATGAGGTTGAAGGAATTGTCCGTAGAGCTCCCAGACAAGATTGTGTCGAGGCCCAGATCTGGGGAAGGGTACCAAAACAAAAACACAATGGCCTCTGTCTTTCTTAAATTGAAGAAGTTTGAAACCACCAAGACTCTTCCTAGAGCTGGCCGCCCGGCCAAACTGAGCAATTGGGGGAGAAGGGCCGTGGTCAGGGAGGTGACCAAGAACCCGATGGTCAACCTGACAGAGCTCCAGAGTTCCTCTGTGGAGATGGGAGAACCTTCCAGAAGGACAACCATCTCTGCAGCACTACCAATCAGGCCTTTATGGTAGAGTGGCCAGACGGAAGCCACTCCTCAGTAAAAGGGAGTGGCTTCCATCTGGAGTATGACAAAGGCACCTAAAGACTCTCAGACCATGAGAAACAAGATGCTCTGATCTAATGAAACAAAGATTGAACTCTTTGGCCTGAATGCCAAGCGTCACGTCTGGAGGAAATCTTGCACCATCCCTACGGTGAAGCATGGTGGTGGCAGCATCATGCTGTGGGGATGTTTTTCAGCGGCAGAGACTGCAAGACCAGTCAGGATCAAGGGAAAGATAAACAGACCAAAGTACAGAAAGATCCTTGATGAAAACCTGCTCCAGAGCGCTCAGGACCTCAGACTGGGGCAAAGGATCACCTTCCAACAGTACAACGACCCTAAGCACACAGCCAAGACAACGCAGGAGTGGCTTCGGGACAAGTCTCTGTATGTCCTTGAGTGGCCCAGCCAGAGCCCAGACCTGAACCCGATCGAACATCTCTGGAGAAACGTGAAAATAGCTGTGCAGCAATGCTCCCCATCCAACCTAACAAAGAGGATCTGCAGAGAAGAATGGGAGAAACTCACCAAATACAGATGTGCCAACCTTGTAGTGTCATACACAAGAAGACTCAAGGCTGTAACCGCTGCCAAAGGTGCTACAACAAGATACTGATTAGAGGGTCTGAATACTTATGTAAATGTAATATTTCAGCTGTTAATTTTTTATAAATTAGCCAACATTTCTAAAAACCTGTATTTGCTTTGTCATTATGGGTTATTGTGTGTAGATTGATAAGGGAAAAAAGCTATTTAACGTAACAAATCTGAATACTTTCCCAATGCCATGTGATCTAGTGGGCCTACCTCTAGTGATGCTGTATGAATCCTATCACTCTGAGGCACTGTACCACTAATACCACTAGTAATACTATAAATACAGTACTATCACATTTATTTAGTGTGAGGAGGCATGTACAACTTTTGTCTCTTCATGTTCATGCCAACTTGCCAAGTAGTCCTTATCTGCCATTTCTTCATCTAGTTGACAGACAGTCATAGTGCTATACCAGCATATACAATGTAAAAAAAGCCAAGTTAACCAATTGCTTAATCAAATCAAAATCAAATCACACAAAAATGCGCCAAATACAACAGGTGTAGACCTTACAGTGAAATGCTTACTTACAAGCCCTTAACCAACAATGCAGTTTTAAGAAAATACATTTAAAAAAGCAAAGTAAAAGATAAGAATAACAAATGATTAAAGAGCAGCAATAAATAACAATAGCGGGGCTATATTCAGGGGGTGCCGGTACAGAGTCAGTGTGCGGGGGCACCGGTGTCGAGGTAATTGAGGTAATATGTACATGTAGGTAGAGTTATTAAAGTGACTATGGGGGCAATGCAAATAGTCTGGGTAGCCATTTGATTAGCTGTTAGGAGTCTTATGGCTTGGGGGTAGAAGCTATTTAGGAGCCTCTTGGACCTAGACTTGGCGCTCCGGTACCGCTTGCCGTGCGGTAGAAGAGAGAACAGTCTATGACTAAGGTGACTGGAGTCTTTGACAATTTTTAGGGCCTTGCTCTGACACCGCCTGGTATAGAGGTCCTGGATGTCAGGAAGCTTGGTCCCGGTGATGTACTGGGCCGTACGCACTACCCTCTGTAGTGCCTTGCAGTCGGAGGCAGAGCAATTGTCATACCAGGCAGTGATGCAACCTGTCAGGATGCTCTCGATGGTGCAGCTGTAAAACCTTTTGAGGATCTCAGGACCCATGCCAAATGTTTTCAGTCTCCTAGGGGGGAATAGGTTTTGTCGTGCCATCTTCACGACTGTCTTGGTGTGCTTGGACCATTCTAGTTTGTTGGTGATATGGACGCCAAGGAACTTGAAGCTCTCAACCTGCTCCATTACAGCCCCGTCAATGAAAATGGGGGCGTGCTCGGTCCTCCTGTAGTCCACAATCATCTCCTTTGTCTTGATCACGTTGAGGGAGAGGTTGTTGTCCTTGCACCACACTGTCAGGTCTCTGACCTCCTCCGTATAGGCTGTCTCATCGTTGTCGGTGATCAGGCCTACCACTGTTGTGTCATCGGCAAACTTAATGATGGTGTTGGAGTCGTGCCTGGCCGTGCAGTTATGAGTAAACAGGGAGTAAAGGAGGGGACTGAGCACGCACCCCTGAGGGGCCCCCATGTTGAGGATCAGCYTGGCYGATGTGTTGRTARCTACCCTTACCACCTGGGGGTGGACCGTCAGGAAGTCCAGGATCCAGTTTCAGAAGGAGGTGTTTAGTCACAGGGTCCTTAGCTTAGTGATGAGCTTTGAGGCCACTATGGTGTTGAACGCTGAGCTGTAGTCAATGAATAGCATTCTCACATAGGTGTTCCTTTTGTCCAGGTGTGAAAGGGCGGTGTGGAGTGCAATAGAGATTGAATCATCTGTGGATCTGTTGGTGCGGTATTCAAATTGGAGTGGGTCTAGGGTTTCTGGGATAATGGTGTTGATGTGAGCCATGACCAGCCTTTCAAAGCATTTCATGGCTACAGACGTGAGTGCTACGGGTCTGTAGCCATTTAGACAGGTTATCTTAGTGTTCTTGGGCACTGCTTGAAACATGTTGGTATTTCAGACTCAGACAGGGAAAGGTTGAAAATATCAGTGAAGACACTTGCCAGTTGGTCAGCGCATGCTCGGAGTACACATCCTGGTAATCCGTCTGGCCCTGCAGCCTTATGAATGTTGACCTGTTTAAAGGTCTTACTCACATTGGCTGCGGAGAACGTGATCTCTGTCATCAGGAACAGCTGTTGCTCTCATGCATGCTTCAGTGTTACTTGCCCCGAAGCGAGCATAGAAGTTATTTAGCTCGTCTGGTAAGCTCGTGTCACTGGGCAGCTCTTGGCTGTGCTTCCCTTTGTAGTCTGTGATAGTTTGCAGGCCCTGCCACATCCGACAAGAATCGGAGCCGGTGTAGTACAATTCGATCTTAGACCTGTATTGACGCTTTGCCTGTTTGATGGTTCGTCGGAGGGCATAGCGGGATTTCTTATAAGCTTCCGGGTTAGAGTCCCGCTCCTTGAAAGCTGCCGCTCTACCTTTAGCTCAGTGCGAATGTTGCCTGTAATCCATGGCTTCTGGTTGGGGTATGTACGTACAGTCACTGTGGGGACGACGTCCTCGATGCACTTATTGATAAAGCCAGTGACTGATATGGTGTACTCCTCAACGCCATCGGAAGAATCCCGGAACATATTTTAGTCTGTGCTAGCAAAACAGTCCTGTAGTTTAGCATCTGCTTCATCTGACCACTTTTTATAGAGCGAGTCACTGGTGCTTCCTGCTTAAATCTTTGCTTGTAAYCAGGAATCAGGAGGGTAGAATTATGGTCAGATTTGCCAAATGGAGGGCGAGGGAGAGCTTTGTACGCGTCTATGTGTGTGGAATAAAGGTGGTCTAGAATTTGTTTCCCTCTGGTTGCACATTTAACATGCTGATAGAAATGAGGTAAAACTGGATGAGCGTTTTCCTGTCTGCGTATGGAGGTATACAGCTCATTGAGTGCGGTTTCAGTGCCAGCATTGGTCTGTGGTGGTATTTAGACTGCTACGAAAAATACAGATGAAAACTCTCTAGGTAGATAATGTGGTCTACAGCTTATCATGAGATAATCTACCTCAGGCGAGCAAAACCTTGAGACTTCCTTAGAAATGGTGCACCAGCTGTTGTTTACGTTAATGCATAGGCCCCCGCCCCGTGTCTTATCAGCGGCTGCTGTTCTGTCCTGCCGATAGAGTGTATAACCCACCAGCTGTATGTTCGCAATGTCGTCGTTCAGCCACGACTCGGTGAAACATAAGATATTACAGTTTTCAATGTCCCGTTGGTAGGATATACGTGCTTTCAGTTCGTCCCATTTATTTTCCAGCAATTGAACGTTAGCTAGCAGGACGGAGGGCTAGGGCAGGTTAGCCACTCGTCGCCTGATCCTCACAAGTCACCATGATCTTTTACCTCGAAATCTCTGTTACCTTCTTCAGCGAATCACAGGGATCTGGGCCCGGTTGGGTGTCTGTAGTATATCCCTCCCGTCCGACTCATTGAAGAAGAACTCTATGTCCAGTTTGAAGTGAGCATTCTCAGTTTTGATGTCCAGAAGCTCTTTTCGGTCATAAGAGACGGAAGCAGCAACATTATGTACAAAACAAGTTACGAACAATGCGAAAAAAAGCATGGTTGGTTAAGAGCCGATAAGACGGCAGCCCTCCCCTCCGGCGCCATCACTATTATTATGTGAGTTATGTGAGTGTGTGAGTTCAGTGAACTTCAAAAGGACACACATTTTAGCTAATGTGTTAAAGTTTGTTTACTCAACAAGTTCTGCTCGAAGTGATCTGAATTTGCACAAGCTTGTTGAGTAAAATTACAAATTCATGTTTTCTCAGAACCACTCAAAATCAAAATCATAATCAAAATCATCATTATATTTCCCAGCATGCTCTATTGCAGATTGATTTTGTGTAATTGTTTGTTTCAATACCTGTGTTTTTGTATATGCATCGGTTGGATGGATGTTCCTAGTTTATATGCTTTAGGTACTCTAAATAATCAATCTTCCCTACCACAGCAGTCATTCTCAATCCAGGTTGTGGGTGATTAAAAGTTCCAATTGTTGGATATCCTCAATCTGGCTAGATTCCAATAGGAATTACACATCACTTTGCAAGTCACATTTAAGGCTACAGGAATGACAGCTATTAAATACAACAACCATGTCTCTGTCGATAACAAATACAGTTATGGGTGGTAACTACAATTCACTCAAAAGGCAAGGCACAGTGGTAAATATGCAATATTTTAGAATAAATTCTCAACTTGAATTGTACTAGTTGAATTGTAGTATTCACTCAGCCAAAAGTTGAATGAACATATAATTACATTTGAGAATGTATGTTGGTTCAGCTACTGTGTATGTCCGAATGTTGAGTAAACTCACAATCCTATTGCAGCTGGTTGCCTTACAATTGTACATTGAATCAACTTTTTTTTTTATATACAGTGTACTGATGTTTAGACTTTGCAGTCAAATAAGACCAATGTCCATAAGAGGCCATTATTAACAGCATTTTCTCACTTAAATCCTACATTTGACCTTGATCTTACAGCAGCTGACATGTGACCTATATTTTCAACCAAGAAATATAAATACATTAGATGCTGTAAAACGCTTTGGTGCTGTATTCCATATGTATAGCTATGCATAAAGGGATCATTACATTACTGTATGTGCATGCAGACAGGTGAGAGCTTGATGCTATCATGTGGCCTTACGCTCTTAGTTCCCACATGGATCAGAGCATGTCATAAGGATGAGATAGATTCCCTTTGACGCAGTTCATTATAAAAACTTCACTTAGCTTAGAGTTTTTCATCAGATCACCAGGGATGGCACCTATACCTCTTGTAACACAGTTACATATTGCAGCCACACACTGTATATTACCCTGCCGCTTCCAGCCAGTATTGTTGGCTTGATTTACAACGGGTGTAGACTGTTAATTACCGGGTGACATTGAAAAGCACAGAGGATTTATGATATTCAGCGACCCCCCTTGTGGCCGCTACAGGAGATGAGCATCACAATGGTGAACATCAATGTGTGAGAGGAAGAAAAAAGCATTTCCCAGTTTCTCACAGCAAGGCTTTAAAAGCCACAGGCCTAAACATATTAAGCCTTGTTCCAGGAAGCAAAAAGGCAAAAACCATTCCTCCCTCATAGACATAATAGCCCCACAGACCAATAATTATTGTTTGTCCCTCTTAACCATGGTTTTACCCTTGCACACCATACTGAATACCCACAGATAATTTAGACCCAATAAATCACATATTTACATTGATGTGATATTAATGCATTTTCTCATTTGGGGGCTGGCTAGTAGGCTCCTCGTCACAATCCTGTCAATGGAATAATACAGGATGCAATCCAAGGACATATTCCCCTCGCTTGCTATTGGGGGTGTATTTCTACATCATGTTTCTGTGGTCATTGCAGCTGAAATACATATGAACATTATGTAGGCTGAAGTTTCTTTTTATCAGGAGTTGCCATAATGAAAATGTTACTTAATAATGTCGTCACTCGATTTGTAGTTTCTCTGTGACTCCTCCGATATTCACAATGGCTGCCAGTTCCATTGGCATGGTGGGTCTGTATTTTCCTTCCCAAGATGGCAGGCTTTCACAATGATACTAATTTGTCGGAAGCTATTAAGCATGCTTTTAGCTTTATTGCCTCTCATTATAACACATAATAACAAGATGTCCAGACATGACTGCCTAATTGCTTTGGAGCATATTCATTATTCACTTATCCATTCAAATGAGTGCTTCTGTAGGGCACTATGAAATCCTCTTTGACAATACTTAAATGCTACAGCACGGGTGGATGATATAGAACCGAATCACATGATTCAGACATGCTATGACAGGATTAATAATGTAAAGTAAGGGAGCACAACAGTATTTTTTTTTTAAACAATGTGTCTATAAGAGGTATTAGCTGTCTCAGAAATAGCTGCTTAAGGGCAACAAAGGGTGAGATCTGCGTGGATACAAAGTCATGTAGCTGAAAGAAGAGCACTGTTGTCAGTTATGATATGTTTATGTTTGCTGTTCACCAAAGCAATTGTTAAGGAAGCATAAAACATCAGTCTAAGTATTTTAAACAAATATCATCATATCTGTTGTATCGGGCCTGTGCCATAACTCAAGGATTTGGTACTATAATGAAAGGGTTAATAATCAGATATCAGATTGTTATTTATTTATTTCTATTGGAAGTATTTGAAAGTATATTTGAAAATATAGACCTGGGTTCAAAATAATGTATATACCAATACTTTCCAAGCATATTTCCAAATACATTCCAACATTCAAATACTTGTATTTTTCAATTAAAAAATATCAAAATACTTACTTCCAAATGTCTTTAAAAGTAATTAAAATACCCTAAAAATTATTTGAACAGAGGTCTGTAATTCATGTACCACATTCAGTTACCTGACATTGCATGTTCCTGTAAAGGGGAAGGATGGCATCAGAGATGAGACTTCTCAGCCAATGACAGATGGTGTGGTTGGCATTGAGTCCTGATTTAAAATCGGGTACCTTCTGTATTTTCTACCATACTGCTCACTGTTTACAGACCTCCAACAACAATGGACGTATTCCTCCATTCTTTCGAAATTCAATGGAATGTGTTTTCATGAAAGGAGCCAGGGCTGCAAAAGGAGAACAAGACGAGAGAGCAGTGAGAGTAAACAATGATGAGCCATGAAAGGGTCAGAGTTGGGATGCCTACACAGCGTAGATGACATTTAAGACTTTATCTGCAGTTTCTGCATGGGCAAAAAAGGGACAGGGACGTGGAATATAAACCCTTTCATCTGAAGTTTGATCTTTCCCTGAATACAGTCATCTTACAAGTAGAAAGGCTGGCCAAAAGGTTTTCTTGATAGCTGAGAAAGTCACATACTACAAACAAGGAAGTAAATTATACTTCCGAACATAAAGGAGAAGGGGACAGGGGAAAAAACTATTTTATTTTCTACCAAGCTGTTATAGGCTTTGATCAGAGGATGAACCCTCTCTTTGAAGCACAAATACATTCTTACAAAACCGTATCTATCAGTTACACAAGCAACTGCTAGTCCTAATTTTAGTTTTTATCAAAACCAACAAATGTCCAACGTGTCCCAGTAGTTCCCTTTGTAGATCGATACTTATTGTGCCACTGGAAATGCAAAGGCAGACTAAAAACTACAAAAGTACTCAGGCACACCAAGGGATGAGACAAATAAACCAACCCTGCACTATAGATGTAAAAAATAAAGCAGTATAACTGCTATCTTTACATGGGGTTTGAGTTGTTTGGTGGATGTCGTAGTAAAAAGAGTATATGGCCCCACAATGTCTTATAAAAATGAAAAATGTGTAACTGTCCCTATGTCCTTTTGATCTAATCTATGTCTATAAAGCATTACTACATAAATGATAAGGCTCCCTGTGATAAAGATAACAGAAAGATGAGATAATCATATTAAGAAGACAGAGGTCACTTTCCAAGGACACTGGAAAGTGTAGACGCTGGTTGAATGTACGGGGAACTCACTGTCACAGTTAGATTAAAGACAAATACAGATCAGTATCAAGGGACATGTTGGAAAATTACCTTGCCAACTTTCAGAACAGTTGTAATTTGAATATAGCCATTTTATATGCAGGAACAATAAGCAATTCAAAACAAACACCATCTCCAACAATTAACCTACCGTCCTTTGGGACTCATAGCTGGCGGGAATATGTTGATTTTAATGATGAAAAACCTCTCTGTGGCCCTCTGTCATAGTCCCATTGTATAAATTGTGCATTTTATTAGTAAATTGTGCATTAAATTGATGGTCAAAGAATTTTGACTGCTTCTATGTGAGAATATTGTTCTGCACCCGTTTGCTAGTAGGACCTCGATGCTCGTTAAGTAACTCAGACTCTCCTTGTCATAAACTTTCATTTTAATCATAGGCTTCAATGATTTAGAAAATGTCCCCCCCTCCTTTTACCATAGCAATGGAGCAATGTATAATTTGTGCCTTAACAAAGGAGCTGAGAATTATCTACACTATGCCGGAATTAACTCCATTTCAACACCAATCGCTTTACCTGAAAATACCATGTACTCTAGAGAATGTCACTGTGCCTGCTAGATACCGCATCCAACAAAGAATTAAGCAGATATGGTTAGATATGTACAGTGCCTTCATAAAGTATTCACACCCCTTGAATCTTTCCACATTTTGATGTGTTACAGCCTGAATTTAAAATGGATTACATTTAGATTTTGTCTCACATTTTTACAAATTAATTAAAAATGAAAAGGTCAAATGTCTTGAGTCAATAAGTATTCAACCCCTTTGTTATGGCAAGCRTAAATAACTTCAGGAGTAAAAATGTGTTTAACAAGTCACATAATAAGTTGCATGGACTCATTATGTGTGCAATAATAGTGTTTAATATGATTTTTGACTGACTACCTCATCTCTGTACCCCACCGATACAATTATCTGTAAGGTCCCTCAGTCGAACAGTGAATTTCAAACACAGATTCAATCGCAAAGACCAGGGTGGTTTTCCAATGTCTTGTTATGGGTGAAAATAAAAACAAGCAGACATTGAATATCCCTTTGAGCATTGTTAATTACACTTTGGATGGTGTATCAATACACCCAGTCAAAACAAAGATACAGGCATCCTTCCTAACTCAGTTGCCGGAGAGAAAGCAAACTGCTCATGGATTTCACCATCAGGCCAATGGTGACTTTAAAACAGTTCCAGAGTTTAATGGCTGTGATAGGAGAAAACTGAGGATGGATTAACAACATTGCAGTTACTCCACAAAACTAACTTAAATGACAGAAGCCTGTACAGAATACAAATATTTCAAAACATTTAGCCTTTTTTAAATATTTGTTAATTTTCTTCATTTTTTCCCCCACACCAGAAGTAAACATATACATACAAACAACAGTTTAGAGACGCACATAAACAACGACTACATCTCATGCCTAGACCAACAGGCTCACACTCCCCATCTCTTGTGCCTACATTATTGTTTAACACATGGCCTTAAATTGTACCAATTTGTTATTCTTGGTCACCCATGCTATTTCATTTTTTTTTTAAATAAATCATTCGATTTTTCCATTGTGTTAATGATGGCGGATTAATTGATTTCCAAGTTTTTAGTATACGTTTTTTCAAGATGAGTGATGAGAAGAGAATCGTCCAGCCCATTGGGTATCTCACTACACCCCCATATGCCATGTCTTCAAATATGCAGACAGACGGATTAAAAGTAAGTTTACATTGTAATACCTCTGACCAGTGGCGATTTTAACATTCAAATCTTGGTGGGGCAAACTCCCCATAACATTTTTAGATGCATGCCAGCAGAGCCACTACACAACACTAAACAATACATTAATTGTACTATAACGGTGACAAACAGCGCCGACAAACTGTTAGGGCCTACATAAAGCTGTCCCAACATCAGAGTCCCAACAGCAAAACAGTTCATTCAGCCTCATTTACTGCCTTTAATAAAAACATAACTGATATGGCTGACTTGCTTAAACAAATGTGTTTTCGATTGACAATTGAGATGTACAAACTATGGCATAAGGGGACGACGAGCAGATAAGAGGCAATCCCGTAATTTCGATTAAGACATTGATGAGTGAGTTAGGATGGATGTAGTCAATATAACTATTTGTTCAGCACTTTTGAAAAGTACAGCGACAGAATAATACAGAACATGGGCCGTTCTTACAGTATTCTCCCTGTACACCAAGTCAGAACCGTAGGATAAATAAAGGGGGCATATAAGCGGACAATGAAAGCTTTTACAATATTTGATGATGACATTTCTCTAAAACAGGCTCTAGGCTAAATGTGCGCCACCAAGTCAGAACAGTAGGCTAAGTTATGAGGTAAAAAGGGAGCAAATGGGCTAATAACAGCTTACTACACAACATACACTTAGTATTACTGTCTTAGCTACTGTATACATATCTCCCTGACATATTCCATCATTTATGCAGCAGCATACAAGACATTGGACTCACCTTGTTGTGCTGTGCTCACCTGAACAGGAAGGTGGCGCAGCATACCTTCTTGTGGGCTCTAGAAAGAGGCCTGAAATCCCGACTTGGAATTCAGAGTTGGATTTTCTGTATATTCCCAGTCGGGGCTAGTTTTATCCAAGTTCCTAGTTGTCTTGAACTCACTGAAGCCTGAGATTTCCCAAATCCAAATTTGCAGTTGTTTTGAATGCGGCAGAAGTCATGCTGGATTGACAGCATAGCTAATGTATTCAAACTTTTTTGGCCCATGGCGTTACACTATTTTTCGTGATATCCAAATGGTTGTTACGATCTTGTCTCATCGCTGCAATTCGCCTAGGGACTCGGCGAAGCTGCACTGCTTTTTGACACACTGCTCACTTAACCCGGATGCCAGCCGCACCAATGTGTCGGAGGAAACACTGTTGAACTGACGACCGAAGTCGATCGACTGGCCCGCCACAAGGAGTCATCAGAGCACGATGAGACAAGGACATCTCAGCCGGCCAAACCCTCCCCTAACCCGGACGACGCTGGGCCAATTGTGCGCCATCTCATGGGTCTCCCGGTCACGGTCGGCAGGGACACAGCCCGGGATCGAATGCGGGGCTGCAGTGGCGCCTTAGCAATCATTGTTGAATTTGCGATTTCCAACTTGTTTTGTAATGTTTATGTCAAATGGCCGATGAGCACCGATATATTTTATCTATAATTTCTCTTCATATGACAAGGATTGAAAAAGATTTGCCAGTAGATTGCTGACTTGATGCATGATGATGACTGCTTGTCTAGCTTCCTAGCTAAGATTTTGAAAGTATGATGTTGACATGATCAGTCCAATCAAAGCTAAGGTAGATATAACGAGATTTGACGTTGTTTTATCTGTGGCCAATGACTTTGAGCCTTCTTGGATGGGCACTTCTAATGTAACTCTATGGCACCACCCAGGGGGCTTGAATTTTTGAGTGACAGAACACTGAGCCAGTCACAGCACAACTAGAGAACATTACCAACCCCTGCGCTTCGTATTTTTCGCTAGCTGCCCCACCACCACAGAAACCACTTAGCAAGTGCAAGTCCTGTTAATACATTTTTTATTATTCTTTTTTATCTAAATATCTGAGGAGGTGAGGAGGAGGGTTATTTAAGATACTGTTTGAAGAGGTAGGGTTTCAAATGTTTTTGGAAGATGGGTAGGGACTCTGTTGTCCTAGCTTCAGGGGAAGCTGGTTCCACCATTGGGGTGCCAGGACAGAGAAGAGCTTGGACTGGACTGAGCGTGAGCTGCCCTACTGTAGGGGTGGGAGGGCCTAGAGACCTGAGGTGGAAGAACGGAGTGCTCGTGTTGGGGTGTAGTGTTTGAGCATAGCCTGAAGGTAGAGAGGGGCAGTTCCTCTTGCTGTTCCGTAGGTAAGCACCATGGTCTTGTGGTGGATGCGAGCTTCGAATGGAAGCCAGTGGAGTGTGCGGAGGAGCGGGTTTACATGAGAAAACTTGGGAAGGTTGAAAACCAGGCGGGCTGCTGTGTTCTGGATAAATTGCAGGGGTTTGATGGCACAAGTGGGGAGCCCAGCCAACAGCGAGTTGCAGTAGTCTAGACGAGAGAGGACAAGTGCCTGAATTAGGACCTGTGCCGCTTCCTGTGTGAGATAGGGTRGTACTCTATGGATGTTGTAGAGCACATATGTCAGAGTCAAGGCCCGCGGGCCACATCCGGCCCGCGAGAAGGTTTTTTACGGCCCCTGGGATGATCTTGATTTATTATTAGAACCGGCCCGCAGACCGCAGCAAGCCGGCAGCCCGCAGATCTTTTACACGCACCAATACTACATTTCCCACAATGCAACGGTGACGCACCGAGCAGTAGGCTGCTTCATTTCAATATTTATTGGCACAGCAGTCGTCAGCATCACAGTAAAATTAACTTTCAGATACCCATCAAAATGGCAAAACGGAAGGTGGAATCCTGGCAGAACCGGGGGTTTCAAAAAGGTGGGGAGTACGGAGTATATGCTTCAGGAGGTAGCTGGAAAACTGTGTGTCTCTGTGTGGAGAAAGTGTGGCGGTACTCGAAGAGTATATCCTGAGACGAATTATGAACGAAACAACGCGAGACAAAAGAGAATAGTGGAATGGAACAAGGTACAAAAGGCAGAGGAATTAAAACGAGGCCTAAATCTCGACAGGCTCTGTTCAAAAAAGCCAATCAAAAGGCAGGCTGCTGTAAGGCCAGTTTTATTTTGGCAGAAGAGATCGCTAAATTAGCCCGGCCATTTACGGAGGGGGATTTCATAAAACTGCATGATTAAAGTTTGTGACGAAGTTTGCCCAGAAAAAGGCAACTCTTTTTAAAATGTGAGTCTGAGCAGAAACACCATTGCGAGAGAGTAGACCAGTGTCTCAATCTAAAAGAGCAGCTTGTGAAAAGGGAAAAGATTTCATTGCATATTCCTTGGCTGTGGATGAGAGCCGACATTTCTGAATTGCCAGTTTGTCAATTTTCATCCGCGGAGTGGACTCAGCCTAAGCGTGACAGAGGAGTTTTTGGCTTTACGTCCTATGCATGGCACAACTACGGGCGATGATTTGTATGAAGAGGTGTCAAGATGTGTAAATGAGATGGAGCTGCCTTGGGAAAAACTGTGGGTTTGACACCGACGGAGCACCTGCCGATGTGTGGACACAGGAGCGGACTGGTGGCGAAGATACGGGAAAAGATGCAAGAGGAAACGCGAAGGTGAGCTGACAGCTTATCATTGTATCATAACCCAGGAAGCGTTGTGCGGTAAAGCTTGAAAATGGAGCATGAATGAGCATCATCACGCGCAAGTTTAACTTTATCAGAGCAAAGGTTGAATCACGCCAGTTCAAGGCATTTCTGACGGAGTTAGAAACGGAGCATGGTGATTGCCTTATCACACAGAGGTGCGATGGCTAAGCCAGGAAAGGTGCTTCAACAGATGTTTCGAGCTTCGTGAGGAGATATTGTCTGTTCTTGGACAGCAGAAGGGAAAAGGAAACACCAAAAACATACGAGACGAAATGTTTCTGTGTGAAATGGCTCTTTCTGTGGTGACATTACGAGTCATCTGAATGCAAATGAAACTTGCAGCTGCAGGGTCGGGATCATGTCATCCTCTGATATGTACAGTACACGTGAAGGCATTTAAAACCAAACTGACTCTGTGGGAGACGCAGATGCGGAAAGAAAATTTGACGCCATTTCCCAGCTGCCAGAACCATGAAGAGAAGCTCTCTACCAGTGCGTTCCCGAGCGCACAGTTGGCTGATAAAATAGGTATGCTTGCCGCTGACTTTCGAGCCGATTTGCTGACTTTGAAGCAAAAAAAAGCAGGTTGGAACTGCTCGGTAACCCATTTGCTGTTGACAGTGGAAAGCTCACCACAAACCTCAATGGAGGTTGATTGACCTCCAATGCAATGGATGCCATGAGCAAAAATATGCGGCAGTGGGTGCTAGCGCGGCCTCGCCCGTTTCCTCCCGACACAATGCCCAGCTGGGCATCAGGCTGCTCAAACGTTGTCTATGTTTGGAAGCACATACCTGTGTTGAAAACTGTTTTCTTTGATGAACCTGAACAAAACATACACAGAGATCGACTTACTGCTGAACGACCTCCACTTCAATTTCTGGAGGAATTTCTCAGCTCAGAGCCTTACCCCGAACATTGATGAACTTGTGGAAAAGATGGGACACCACCAAGTATCACCCTCAACCTCAAACAAGTGAACATTACTGTGCAATCACATATTTAGAGTTTTTACTCAGTTCAAGTTTAAAAGTTAAAGTTTAATATTTGTTTTCACTGCATGTTACTTCTCCTTAAACAAAGTGTTGTTTTTGATTAATAGATTTTTGCACTTTATTTTATTGTATTTCAATCCAATTATATTTTAAAAATATTTCAGTTGAGTGGATGGTAGAAAATTGCTATTGTTTTTTTCTTTGAATTAAATTTAGCCCACTTTTGCTAAAATAGAAAATATAGGCTACTGATGGTGCCTTGAATACCGGTTTCTTTCATTTAATGTTCATGTTATGGGGATTTTTATATAAAGGAAATTTGTCTTTTGTGTCTGTTGAAAATTAAAGATTACTGACAGAGCCATAAGAAAATATTGCTTTATTTATCTGATCATATTGGAATATATTTGTTAGGTTTTCAGTAGGTTCAATTAGGTTCACTAGACTATATGCGTCATTTAAAAAATTTTCAATGAACATTCGAACAGTCCGGCCCTCGGCTTGTAGCTAAATTTTTTATTTGGCCCTCCGTCCATTTGACTTTGACACCCCTGTTGTAGAGCATGAACCTGCAGGAGCAGGTCACTGCTTTGATGTTTGCAGAGAACGACAGGGTGTTGTCCAGGGTCACGGCAAGTTTCTTTGCACTCTGGGAGGGCGACACTGTGGAGTTGGCAACCGTGATGGAGAGGTCTTTGAGCGGGCAGGACTTCCCCGGGAGGAAGAGCAGTTCCATCCAGGTTGAGCTTGAGGTGGTGAGTTGACATCCAAGTTGAGATATCTGCCAGGCACGCAGATATGCGTGTCGCCACCTAGGTGTCAGAAGTTGGTAGGAGAAAAGTAGATGAGTATCATCCGCATAGCAATGATAGTAGAGATCATGTGAGGATATGACGGAGCCGAGTGACTTGGTGTATAGCGAGAAGAGTAGAGGGCCTAGAACCAAGCCTTGAGGGACACCAGTAGTGAAAGTACATGGTGCAGACACAGATCCTCTCCACGTCACCTGGTAGGAGCAGCCTGGTTAGGGTCAAGAAGATCGTTCTGAGAGAGATAATGACAAAGTTGATCAGAGAAAAAGTGTTTTGGAAAGAAAAGAAACAAGGGATACAAGTCTATCATTTTTGACGTCAGATAAGTCGAGTGTTGGTTTCTTGAGGAGGGGGTCGAGCAGGCAGAATGTCGGGTGGCCAGACCTCACTAGTCGCAGGATGTCATCTGGAGAGAGAGTGGAGAAAGAGGTCAAGGCGTAGGGTACTTCTGTGTGAGTGAGACCAGTGGACCCAATAGTCTGAGTGAATGAGTAGCGAATGTCGTTAACATTTTTTTCAAAGTGATTGACAAAGTCATCCGCAGAGACGGAGGAGGGAGGGGGAGGGGTTGGGGGATTAAAGACAGAGGAGAAGGTGAAAAAGAGTTTCCTAGGGTTAGAGGCTTGAAATTTAGAGTGGTAGAAAGTGGCTTTAGCAGCGGATACAGAGGAAGAGAAGGTAGAGAGGAGGCAGTGAAAGGATGATAAGTCCTCCGGAAGTTTAGTTCTCCTCCATTTTCGCTCAGCTGCTCGCAGCCCTGTTCTGCAAGCTCCCAATGAGTCACTCAGCCACGGAGCAGGAGCGGCGAGCCGAGCCGGCCGAGAGGAAAGTGCACATCGCAAGTCATAGGATGCAGAAAGGGAGGAGAGTAGGGTCAAAGAGGCAGAATCAGGAGACAGAAGGGAAAAGGATTCAGCAGAAGGGAGAGATGTTACGATAGAAGTGGAGAGAGTAGTGGGAGAGCGAGAGTGAAGATTGCGACGGTGCATGACCATCTAGGTAGGGAGTGAGTGGTTAGGGTTGGAGGAAAGGGTTCCTCAATTAAAAGTTTCAAGCATATGCCGTTTGTGGTAGATGGTGGCAGATTGTGATAAATTGTGTAATTCTGTCATTGCACTACACTATCACAAGGGGGAGTTAGAACGCTGATCTATTGGTAGTCTAAACCGTGGCACAAATTGTCTATCTTTTCGTAAATTAATGGAGGTGTGAATGTTTCAGTCCGAGAGTCTCTCTTCTCTGGCACTAGAGTCCTGCATCAGGCAAAACATTTGTATGCTGGCTGGTGATCCTGGAGTTGAGAGAGAACTTAGGTAAATACAATGGCGCAATTACACTTGACAGGTGGACTGACGATTTTCCAAAAATAGGCACGGTGAGCTTTTGGTTTCTCTTGCTCTAAAAAACAGAAAGAAATAATTGTAATTAACAAACTGTCTTTATTTACCAGTTTCTGAAACAGTTTCTGAGTTTCTGAAACACTGAGTCCTTCTTTGCTGATGTGAAGAATAAAATGAATGAAAGAGAGTCCAGCGAGGATAGGGAAGGGAAAAGGGTTGCCCATATTTTCAAACCTGTGCTACTTCATTTATTTATGGCAATTTAAGCAATTTAATATATTTGTTTAAGCTTGGCCTATTTAGTAGGCTATTTCGCAGCATAAAGCTATATTTGTCAGCATAAAGCTGCGTGACTTACTCATTCATGGCTTTGGATCAAAAATAAAATAAATAAGGACCAACATGATTTCTGATAGTCTTTCATAAAGAAATGTTTTGACTAAGTTAATCTGTTCATGTTGTGTGTTTTCAATTATTTGTGACATTGTGGTTACAATGAAGAATGTAAATAAATCAAATAAATCCTATTCATAATTAATAATCAAATGCGTGTTGTAAGATTTTATTTGATATATTTAGACAATACAAAACATACACATACAAACGACAACTACGTCACACCTGCCGCGGCGCCCACCTGCTCACACCCAGATCTCCAGCGCACGCAACACTATCCAACAAATTGCCTCAAACTGCACCATTTTGTTTCTCTCCGTCGCCCACACAAACTTTCAACATTTGGATAATAAATAATTTAAAGGCTGACCTTGGTTGATTTTCAGTTTTTAAGTATACGTTTTTCAAGATGATTGATGACAAAAAGACCAACCCATAGGGTATCTCACTGCAACCTTATATGCCATGTCTTGAAATATGCAGACAGATGGATTAAAAGTTCATTTCCATTGTAATACTTCTGACAGCAAAATTTCTAACTCCACCCATAACTTTTGGACTTTATAACATTCCCAGAAGGCATGGATTATTCATGAAAAATGTAAATGTAATTTAATTTACTGCGGCCCTAAGACCTGTGGGTCTATTGAAGATAGAAGCCGCCTCTTAATGTGTTCCGAGAGCCAACCCGTTACCCTACAAAATAATATCAATTTATTTAGCCTCATTTTTTTTATGACTACAGACAGTAGACTAT
This sequence comes from Salvelinus sp. IW2-2015, assembly GCF_002910315.2. Lineage (NCBI taxonomy): Eukaryota > Metazoa > Chordata > Actinopteri > Salmoniformes > Salmonidae > Salvelinus > Salvelinus sp. IW2-2015. The sequence continues at coordinate 30,959,096 of NC_036863.1, read as the reverse complement.
TATGACTATTTTCTTGCATTAATTAATTTGTGTGCATGTCTATACAACATTTGGCTAAAAATAAACCATGCCATGAATTAAGAACATATTCTTTTTTGCACAATCCTTAGCGGCACATTGACAACTCAAATCGCTTTAAAGAGCCTTCTAATATTAGACAACAAATATATATACTAAAACAACTCCGGGACCACCCGCAAACTGATTTATTTTCCTGCCGCAGGACTCTAGTGCAATAGGAGAGAGCCTGACTGAAACATTCACACCTCCATTAATTTACAAAAGGATAGTCTAATAGCTTGGCTAGATGTGAAAAATCCCCCAATTTGTTCCACAGTTTAGACTACCGATAGATGATGCGATCAGTCAGAGTTGAGTCCTATTGTAAAGTGTAGCCTAATGGCCAAAAAAGGGCAAACTTACAATGTATTCAATGCTTAAGTACTCTAGACTGCATGCTAAAGACAATCAGAAAGAATGTGTCTTTAACCCTGCATTATAATATAACTTATCTTGAACGAAAGCCAAGAATGAGTGAGTCACTCAGTTCCTGCTTCCATACCCTATTTGAGTGTTTGTTTAATATCCTAGTGATTCTGTGATCACCAAGCCTCATGCTACCGCAAAATGTCGGATAAAGCAATTTCATAAATCCGTCTGTTTTTAAGCTTTCATATGCTATATTAAAGGCTTTACAATTTTGTTTTCATTAGAACAGACTCCCTGGTATTACTTATACTTTATTTGGTATTGTTTACACTGTTCCAAACTGGCAGATAAATTATATTGTAACCTAAGAGCACCTGTTTGTCATGCAACAGTATCTCTTGACAATGATTTTACATGAAGCCTAATTCACATGACATTCCTAAAATACTTATGTCCACTAGGCTAATAAATAATCACATGTTTCCTTTGGATTACTTAAATAACCTATATCATGTTATTTCATGTTATCCTTTGGAGCACATGCAAAAGCTATTTGGAGTTGTTGAACGGGAGTGACAAAATGTACTACAATTTAATTTGAATTAACTGAATGATGAGGATGAAGAAGAAGATAGTGATTGAATTTAAAACAATAGTGTAAGAATTACTCTTCCTCTGTCCTGCGTGCACACAAAAAAACGTTGTTTCTACTTTTCAGAAGAGGCTCTAACTGGACCGTAGCTTATTACTTACTAAAACTGTTGTTACACTGTAAGGTTTTTATTCTAAGAGAAATAAAAATGGTCTGTTATATTCCATTATATTCTTAAAATATATGTATTGACTGAATATATGCAAGTGATGTCTGCTAAATTAACAAGTTGATGGCATAGACATAAAGCCTCCGCTACAAAGCACAGATCCCCCCCCCCCCCAAAAAAAATAAAAATATTGACCCCCCCACCCCCCAAATATCTCATATTTTCAAGACCTGCGCTATTTATGTAGGTGTTTTATTTATTACATTTACTTGTGGAATGTTCTTTTTTATTTATTTAACTAGGCAAGTCAGTTAAGAACAAATTCTTCTTTTCAATGACAGCCTAGGAACAGTGGGTTAAGTGCCTTGTTCAGGGTCAGAACAACAGATTTTTACTTTGTCATCTCAGGAATTTGATCTTGCAACCTATCAATTACTAGTCCAACGCTCAAACCACTAGGCTACCTGCTGCCCTGCCGTCACCGAAAAGATAACAATAGAAAGAATAATCTGGTGGCATTGGTAGTGAGTCATGCGGAGAATGGAGTGAAAGTGCACTGTACTGGAAGTACGCAACAACACTGTGGGCCAGGGGTAAATGGTTTAGCAGCCTTTCCAATAAATTGGAATACAAAAGAAGCCATCCACCCTTGATGGGCTATCAGCAGGACAATAGACTATTGCTGAGTTTAGGGACTTTAAATGTATTAATGGATGTTTGCTAGGCATGTCACTTCATCCATCTCTTTGCATAGCCCACCACATGCACTGTTTTCTAACCACATCTGGGTGGATTCATAATGAATAGCTATGGGAATAAATATCACTGAATGACAGAAATATTGGAATAAAGTAGGCTAACGCAATTGAAAGCAACAAATTGTTGCTTACTGAAACACCTAAAGTCATCCAATTGTTATAATAGGATTTGAAGCAATAACCTACCCGCATGTTTTAAACTATTTCAGCACCGTGCTGCTTAGAGACAAGTGCTGCTTTGAGACAAGCATGGGGAATGGTCTTGATGAATCAATGATATTTTTATTTTCACTGAATCTCCGTTTGGGTATTGGTTAGGCTAAAATTAGGATGTATAAATGTTAAGATTATTTTGTTCTTCACTCGCAGTCGCTTAGTAGCCTAGACCTACAGTACTCCCGACCGGTCACGTTGTACAGCGCCATATTTTCCAGGAAACCCCGAGGCTTACATAGGCTACTGTAAAATGCAGTTTTATTTTTCTTGAAATAACATTTTAGGCTTGAACAAATCTTGTGTTGCAATTCTAACATATAATAATACCTTTCAGAGTTTTGTCAGTTTCATCTCACCAACAAAATTTACACCAAATGGCCTGTGAGGAGTGCTACACGAACAAGCATAACACAGAATAAAAAACCCAGGAGTTAGGAGAACCGGAAAGAGGTATCCTGCACATTTTAAAGTTAAAAGTCTCCATTCGCTGTTACTCCTCAATTGAGTTTACTTCACATTTAGGTAGCTAATGTAATGGATTTGTTTGCCAGCTTAAGTCTAGATAACATGAGCTGTATTATGCCTACAACAGGGAAGTTTCAGTACGCTAGGTGTATCTCTACAGCATGGGCATATCTCTGGGTGACGTGGACATCCCCATGCATGCACCTTCTCAAAATATGACAAATTCAATATTGCACCATCCCATTCTCTGGACTATGTCTGCAATCATAACCAGTAGTATCTACCAGGAATAATGAATCATAGAATTATAATAGATGTTTGGTGAATATATGAATTATATATAACCACTGGAGTATTTTCAAATGTATTCAATCACTGAAAATCTTGCCAAAGCATATTCTATAGGAGGGGTTAATAAGAATGTACAATAATTTGACATGATTTATATTAACATATGGACTTTGAAATGAACAAGGGAGAAGTTAAACATAGGCTAAATCTGGCATAAGCTTATTCCCACACTTTACAATAACTCTGTTGCAGTGTTCTTAGGTAGTCTCTATATAGGCTATTCCCTCCATCACAACACTGCTGCCCAGTTGAAGAGCTTGGGATCTCCATGCAGCACCACAGCACCATGCGCCTTTGGAAAAGCACCCCTCAGCCTCAGAAGATACCCTGCTGGTAGCATGCAGCCATAGTCATACCCTAATGTATCCCTATTTGCCTACTAGCCAAATAAATTGCAGAGCATGCATGATGCGTGCAACTCATCATTCCAACATATTTGAACATCTATTCTGTCATTTGTCTGAGTTGTAATAGGAACTAAATTGAGAATAGAAGAGTCTAATCCATTTGTTTATTGAAATCCATGTGTGTTTTCAAAATGATCTACTTTCTCCAAAGTTCTTTAGCCTATCTCTTTAATAATTCAATGTTTAATTTAGGGCTTTCCAAAAAAAAAAAAATAGACCTTCAAATTGTAGGCATTACAATTTAGGCTAACATTTGGGGTACTGGTGTCTTGCAGAGAAAATCTATAACTCTGTTTGTGTTTTATAACTGTTTTGATTATAGGACTCCCCTTAAAGAGATACCCTAGCTTACAGGCCTCTAAATATAGCCTCTAAATCCATTTTAAACAAGTTGAAGAAGCACATGCAGTGGCTGATAGGGAAAACAGATCTGGCAATAAGAATAGGCTATAGATAGTTATAGCCAAGACTTAATCAATATTTAGTTTTGTCACATTTATTGATATGGGTAAAGCCTCTGTGTGATGGGGTTGTGCAACGCAAATGGCAATAACAAGTCTACATACAGAGTGGAATTCACCAAAACAACAGTCAAAATGCTTAATATAAGACCTACAGTCCGTGCTCCCAAATACTGGAAAAAGTGTGATTCATTAGGTTACATGATCACCACAGTAGCCCCACACAGCTATAAAAATAAATTATGCAATTATATGGTCATTAAATAACACAACAGCATGGCATATTTAGATAGTGGAATAGGCCTAACCTAAATCATATTTACTTTCTATTTTGCAGCTCAGGCGGTTATACTTGGCTCTTCTGTGTCTTTATATTATCATTCTCACACAAGTCATTTGCTGAAGGCCCAAGCCTATACTATGCCATCTACTGCTATAACGTCATTATCGAATGCCGTTCTAAAACAAGCTCTAGACTTTTATTTTGGAAATGAAACCAGAAGCTCTAGCCTAGACTCTAATGTCTGGGCTAGAGTTGGGTGATTGACTAGCTAACTTCGACTAGCTACGTTCGGTTCATGTCCATTGAGCACTACAACAATGCTCCTATTTCCACTCAGCGCTACAACAAGCACTGCAGCAGTAATGAATGAGTAGGAAAATGTATCTACAGGCTTGCGTTGTTGTTATTATTAGCGGCTTGGGTATTTTTTGATATTGAGAAATATTTCACTTTCTCTGTTCATAGGAGTAACAACATTAATTTGTGCATGAGTCAGAAATAATGCGATGAGACTCAAGTTTCGCCATCGGCTGGAAGACGGTCTCCCCTTTGGTCAGTGTCAGTGTAGGAAAGGGAGAGCGGAGTGATGTTGAGAGACGGACCCTCAGTCTGCTGCTCTCTCCCTCATCTTACCCTGACCAACAGATGCAGGCACCATCAGCCCAGTGAAATATATATATTTTTTTAATGTATGGTCAATCAGCTGTGCTTCACAACAAAACAAAAAAGATCTATTACCGGTGTGATCATATAGCCTACCTCAAATGTTTAAATATATATTTTTGAAATGGCTGAAAAACAATGCATTGGCAGGGCAATTCAAGCAAAGCCAATATGCGCTGATAATATATTGGGCCTATAGCTTAAAGCACAAACCTCATTGCTACAGTACTGTTTTTAATTGGTTAATGTTGCATAGGCTTACATTTTTTAAGCGGTAGATCTCGGTTTGCTTTTTGATTCAAAGTGATCGTGACTCAGAAAAGGTTGGTGACCACTGTTCTAGAGTTTTCCCTGTTAACACTATCAACGTTTCCCTTTACTGTGGCAATTGTGATCGAAACAGCACAATATTAGCCACTTTCAATGCAACATACCGAAACAAAACAAAATACTCTATGCAAGAGATTTTGATGTAGGCAGAACGCATCGGAGTAGGATTCTACTGCATTTACACACACTACTCAGCCCGTGAAACAAATATGAAATGTCAGAATAATAGTAGAGAGAATGATTTATTTCAGCTTTTGTTCCTTTCATCACATTCCCAGTGGGTCAGAAGTTTACATACACTCAATTAATATTTGGTAGCATTGCCTTTAAATTGTTTAACTTGGGTCAAACGTTTCGGGTAGCCTTCCACAAGCTTTCCACAATAAGTTGGATGAATTTTGGCCCATTCCTCCTGACAGAGCTGGTGTAACTGAGTCAGGTTTGTAGGCCTACTTACTCGCACATGCTTTTTCAGTTCTGCCCACAAATGTTCTATGGGATTGAGGTCAGGGCTTTGTGATAGCCACTCCAATACCTTGACTTTGTTGTCCTTAAGCCATTTTGCCACAACTTTGGAAGTATGCTTGTGGTCATTGTCCATTTGGAAGACCCATTTGCGACCAAGCTTTAACTTCCTGACTGATGTCTTGAGATGTTGCTTCAATATATCTACATAATTTTCCTTCTTCATGAGGCCATCCATTTTGTGAAGTGCATCTGTCCCTCCTGCAGCAAAGCAAAGCACCCCCACAACATGATGCTGCCACCCCTGTGCTTCACGGTTGGGATGGTGTTCTTCGGCTTGCAAGCCTCCCCCTTTTTCCTCCAAACATAATGATGGTCATTATGGCCAAACAGTTCTATTTTTGTTTCATCAGACCAGAGGACATTTCTCAAAAAGGTACGATCTTTGTCCCCATGTGCAGTTGTAAACCGTAGTCTGGCTTTTTTATGGGGCTTCTTCCTTGCTGAGTGGCCTTTCAGGTTCTGTCGATATAGGACTCGTTTTACTGTGGATATAGATACTTTTGTACCTGTTTCCTCTAGCATCTTCACAAGGTCCTTTGCTGTTGTTCTAGGATTGATTTGCACTTTTCGCACCAAAGTACGTTCATCTCTAGGAGACAGAATGCGTCTCCTTCCTGAGCGGTATGATGGCTGCGTGGTCCCATGGTGTTTATACGTGCATACTATTGTTTGTACAGATGAACGTGGCACCTTCAGGAGTTTGGAAATAGCTCCCAAGGATGAACCAGACTTGTGGAGGTCTACAATTTTGGACTGATTTGGCTGATTTCTGTTGATTTTCCCATGATGTCAAGCAAAGAGGCACTGAGTTTGAAGGTAGGCCTTGAAATACATCCACAGGTACACCTCCAATTTACTCAAATTATGTCAATCAGCCTATCAGAAGCTTCTAAAGCCATGCCATAATTTTCTGGAATTTTCCAAGCTGTTTAAAGGCACAGTCAACTTAGTGTATGTAAACTTCTGACATACTGGAATTGTGATACAGGGAATTATAAGTGAAATAATCTGTCTGTAAACAATTGTTGGAAAAATGACTTGTGTCATGCACACAGTAGATGTCCTAACCGACTTGCCAAAACTATAGTTTGTTCACAAGAAATTTGTGGAGTGGTTGAAAAACGAGTTTTAATGACTCCAACCGACTTCCAATGTAAGTAGCCAATAGGCAGAGAGTAGCATAATTTGTCTGATTCTCTGTTATAATGGTATGGGAATAATACTTTATTTTAGATGGCTAAGTGGATTCTTGCATCAAACAACATTTTCAGTCACCTCTTTGTCTGAATAACAAGTGGATAAACAGGTTAATGTCAAACCTGCATGTTTTTTCCAAAGTCTCTTGGAATGTACATTGAACACCACACATTGGCTGCTACTGTAGACTGAATGATAGAACAGCTAGTTCCATGTTAAAATGTTATGAGATGGGTCTCCCGAGTGGCGCAGAGGTCTAAGGCATTGCATTGCAGTGCTAGACGTGTTACTACAGACCTGGGTTCATTCCCACAGGACTGCACATAATTGGCCCAGTGTCGTCCGGGTTAGGCAGGGGGGCTTTATTTGGCTCAATGCGCTCTAGCAACTCCTTGTGGTGGGCTGGGTGCCTGCAGGCTGACCCCGGTCGCCAGTTGAACAGTGTTTCCTCCGACATATTGGTGCGGCTGGCTTCCGGGTCAAGCTGGCGGGTGTTAAGGAGCACGGTTAGGCGGGTCATGATTTGGAGGACGCATGACTCCACCTTTGCCTTTCCCAAGCCGGTTGGGATCACCCAGAAAAAATGTTGCATTCCTTCACAAAAAAGTCCATAATCAATACCTTAAACTGCCTGAACAGCACCAGAACATCAAGATGAAATGCATGTTGCATTTTGTTGCAGCAATACGGTGCATTAAAACTAAAAGCAGATTTACCTTACTCAGTGGAACCTCGAATTAACCAATCCTGTAAATGGGTTCGGCAACTCAGGTGTCTATACTTCAACATCAAAGTTACAGTAGACGGAAGTTTATGACGTAGGGCCTTGTAAACAAAAAGGGAGTAATGTAGAGATCACGGGTCTTTAGCGAAGTCCAGCCTTTAGATACAGGATGCAGTGATGAGTGTCAAAACTGACACCTGTAACTAAACGAAGGGCACTATGGTAGATGGCATCCAAAGATTTAAGAGTAGTAGCAGCTGCACTTTGATAAATAATATAGTAATAATCAAGAACAGATAAAAAGGTTGACTGAATAATCTACTTCCTACCGCTTAGAGAAAGGCACAATCTATTTCTGTAGAAAAAGCCAACTTAAAGTGTTAGCTTCTTAACCAGCTCATCTACATGTTTTTTTAAAGTAAAATCCATATAAATCCAAATCCATATAAATCCAGTATTTATATGCGGGAACATGGTCGATTGGAGAACCATCTAATGAGTGAACATATAATTAATCTCAAACATTCTTACAAGAGAATGTATTTTGTTTTGCCCCTATTTAGCACAAGTTTTAATCACCAAGGGATTCCTGCAAGCTATAAAATCTGACTGTAGTTCTGAGACAACAGTCAGGGCAATAGCATACATAATAGTATCATCTGCATGTAGATGATCCGCATTTTTAACAGACTAACCAATGGTATTTATATACAGTTGAAGTTGGAAGTTTATATACACTTAGGTTGGAGTCATTAAAACTCGTTTTTCAACCACTCCACAAATTCTTGTTAACAAACTATAATTATGGCAAATGGGTTAGGACATCTACTTTGTGCATGACACAAGTCATTTTTCCAACAATTGTTTACAGACAGATTATTTCACTTATAATTCACTGTGTCACAATTCCAGTGGGTCAGAAGTTACATATACTAAGTTGACTGTGCCTTTAAACAGGCTTTAGAAGCTTCTGATAGGCTAATTGACATAATTTGAGTCAATTGGAGGTGTATCTGTTAATGTATTTCAAGGCCTACCTTTAAACTCAGTGGCTATTTGCTTGACATCATGGGAAAATCAAAAGATGGCAGCGTCATGTTGTGGGGGTGCTTTGCTGCAGGAGGGACTGGTGCACTTCACAAAATAGATGGTATCATGAGGGAGGATAATATTGTGGATATATTGAAGCAACATCTCAAGACATCAGTCAGGAAGTTAAGGCTTGGTCGCAAATGGGTCTTCCAAATGGACAATGACCCCAAGCATACTTCCAAAGTTGTGGCAAAATGGCTTAACATGCTGACCAGACTGGACACGTCGCGTGCGCGAGCGTCGCAAAATAAATTTAGAAATCCATGTTATTCAATTATTGCACCCACACTGCTCGCGCGCGCCAACGAGCGTCTGCGATGCCAAGGGCTAAAATAGAAGTCATTCCTATTTATGACGCAGATCGCGGTGCAAGTCCTGCCTCTCCCATCTCCACGTTGGTTTATAGAAGCAGGTACCCACGTGCCTTCTCCTCATTGGTTATACCCACGTGGGTGATTGAAAGATGAAATGATTTGCCGGTTGTTGTGGTAAAAGTGTAGATGCCATTTACCATATAAGTTCAAAGATGAAAAAACCTGGAAGGAGGAGAGATGACTAGAAATCATTCATTGGCCGTTTTATGTGTGGATTTTATGTGTGGATTAATTGTCGGAGTAGAAGACCTTGTGCATTTCAGGTAAAATAACAACTCAATGTTTATATCCCAGGACAAATTAGCTAGCAACAGCAAGCTAGCTAAATAGGACAAACTAGCTAGCAAGTGCAAGCTAACTAGCTAAATTGCCATACATGTTTAATGCTTTTCGACCTGTCTCCAAATTAATGTAATTGGTTCAGAGTTTGTTTTGATATTTTAACCTGCGTGTCGTGATCGCGTTTGGTGTAGGGGGACAAAATACATTTATGCACGATAGCGCACGCGCGCAGCCGGTTTGGGTTCCGTGTAAGGACAAGAAAGTCAAGGTATTGGAGTGGCCATCACAAAGCCCTGACCTCAATCCTATAGAAAATGTGTGGGCAGAACTGAAAAAGCGTGTGCGAGCAGGGAGGCCTACAAACCTGACTCAGTTACACCAGCTCTGTCAGGAGGAATGGGCCAAAATTTACCCAACTTATTGTGGGAAGCTTGTGGAAGGCTACCCAAAACATTTGACCCAAGTTAAACAATTTAAAGGCAATGCTACCAAATACTAATTGAGTGTATGTGAACTTCTGACCCACTGGGAATGTGATGAAAGAAACAAAAGCTGAAATAAATCATTCTCTTTCCTATTATTCTGACATTTCACATTCTTAAAATAAAGTGGTGATCCTAACTGACCTAAGACAGGGAATTTTTACAAGAATTAAATGTCAGGAATTGTGAAAAACTGAGTTTAAATGTATTTGGCTAAGGTGTACGTAAACTTCCAACTTCAACTGTAAATCGTGAAGAGAATACAGTACGTCCCAAAATCAACKCCTGTGGTACACCTTTATGTACTTCAAGAAATTCAGACTTAACCCCATGAATCACGATGGCCTAAATTCTGTCACTAAGATAATCATGAACAGGGGTCAGAGCTCAGGCACATCGGGGACAACTTATTTTTTTTTTAAATAGCATGATCAATTGTATCAAAAGCTTTTGACAGGTCCACAAACAAAGCAGCACATTTCACTTTAGTGTCTAAAGTGTTGACAAGAGCATTAACAACTAAAATGGATGCTTTAATAGTGCTATGCCCAGGCCTAAACCCTGATTGGTTTACATTCAAAATTCATTTATCAGATAAAAAAGAGCAAGGTTGTACATTTATCTAAGATTCAAGAATTTTATCTAGATAAGAAAGCCTTTAAATTGGGCGATAATTGTTAAGATCACTACTATCCACACCCTTATTGAGTGGCAGCACAAAAGCTGATTCCCATACTTTTGGAATATTTCCAGATAACAATGTTAAATAAAAATGGGGGTTATTGAGCCAACAATGATGGGCGCTGCATACTTAAGCAGACCGGGATCCAATTGGTCGGCCCCTGTGGATTTCTTGTTGTCTATTGCTAGAAAAGCATCCAGTACTTATTTTTCAGTAAATAGCCTAAAAGAAAAACTTTGACTATGTCAGGCGTTTTGTTTTGTAAACATGCATGCTTACAGTAGCCTAGTTTGCCCTTGAGCGAAGCATTGTGTGATCCCCTCAGTACTAGCATGAATGTCCCATACTGACCAGTGCAAGATGTGGGCAGTTGTAATTTGAACTATGAGATATAGGCCCATCATTTGGCCCGTGTTTCTATTTTCTAGATGAGTGAGCTAAAGGCTGTCTGAGCACCCTCTGATTGATCTCACAGTGTCCAGTCTGATCCATTGAAATTGAATTACTTTCTGTAATGTAGTACACCGCCCTTAGATAGCTGTATCTCTTTAACTAAAGAGATCTTTGTGTGTTTCCACATGTAATGCTAGTGTTATGAGATGAACATTATCAATGTACTATTTGATTTGACATCAGTCTTTCATTTTGGCATGGAGACATGGGCTGTAGTTAAAATGCCATCTAGTGCTTTCAGTGTGACCAGTACTGTGTTTGTAGAATGATAGATAGGCTGATCCATTCCTCTGTGAGATAAATGAACAAGCTGCTATGCATTGGGATTAGTAGTCCTTCCACAGACTCCCAGATCAAAGCCTGCGTAAGCTCACTCTCTTGGCTGGAACTGCAACAAAAGTGTTGAAAGCTGTCTGAGAAAGAGAGATGCAGCAAAATATTACATGTCTCCCTTGGCTTAAATAAGTATGTAAAGATTTCAGTCTCAGTGGCTGGCTGCTGGTTTCTCTTTAAGCTACCCAGCCACTATGTGTCGGATGCAATTGTGATATGTCCTCTGACACAAGGACAAATAAAATGTCATCTAAAAGTACTTCTTTGTCTGTGTGTTCCATAGAAAGGCCTTGGCATTTATAACCCCAGACTAAGCCTACTCCCTACTGGGCAATGACGTCAGATCAACATCCAATTTTGATTGGATTGTCAACAAACATGGATTTGGTTTTAAATTGACCAAACCCTTGAAACGCTGTTGTTGATTTTTGTTTGAAGATGTGGTTCAGTTGAGAATGAATAAATTGATGACTTTGTAAATTGATGTTAATTGTTAAAAAAACGACTTTTATACATTGATATGGTATGGTGAAAGTTTAAACAACATTTCACATTTATTTTTGATTGATGGGTTGATAGCTACAGTATTTGAATGAGCCTTCGGTCAACCTTCCTGGCCAGACCAACGAAATCCTGCTTATTTTCCTGTTTCCATTAGTCTATTTTTGTGTTGAAGCACTAACTGTGAGTGTCTAGTATTGAAAAGGAGCTGCACAAAATTAGATTTCCCATCAAAACAGTGTTAAAAATGCACTCACCGAGAGATTATTTCTCATGTTCCCTGGGGACGGTCGTATGAAAGCTATAATTTATTTTTCTCACTCTGATCGTCTAGATCTTGCCTGTTATCCTGCAAGATGATAATAAGACAAGATTAAAAATGTAAAAAAAAAAAATGAAAACAAAAGATTATCATTACATGGGACCCTCACAATGTGAAAGCTTTGAACAGCGTTTTATGTTAAGAAAGGTTTAGTTTTCATTTATATTTCACAGATGTTTTAATAGGTTGCACCATTTCCTTACAAAAGTCACGATCCTCACGGAGAGGAAATCCTTGAATGATTCTGAAACCTACTGTGTCATCTGTACACCACTGTGCAGCTCATTAGGCTGCACTAGATTAATCAGAATAGACACTGACTGCAAGTTCAGCCTGCTACATGACATCATCTCACCCCTCTGCCAAAACATAGTGAAAGTAATCTATCATCTATCACTATACTGTGGCTTGACTGGTCAATCACCTCTACTGTACTGGGCCCTCATAGTGGTCTGACTCATGAATAGAGCCCACTCATTTCCAGGGGCTAATGGCAAACTATGGTGTTAAGGAGATGTTCAGTGAATGTACAGCAACTATACATTACATACAATATAATTTGCTTGAACAGCATTCAATTTAAAGGGGCCACATGCCCTCAGTTGTAATGGGTGTACGCCTCTGCTGATGAGCATGTGCTTTGTCTGTACGTTTGCTTTAGCCTATATTTATTGTTTTAATGTCATAACACAGGAACTCTTTCCTACACCATTGAAATTAGTCCTTGATAAAGCCCAATGATTGGGTGAGGTGGTAGGTATTTTAAATCTTCTGTATTGATTAACCTTGTTGCCTTGGTGCACAGCAGAGGCAGAGCTGTGGCCTCCCAGAGTTTATAAGACTCAGTCCTTGGTTCCCTCTGGCAGCAGCCTCGCGCAAACAGATTGCAATTCAAATTAGCCATGATAAGCTAGCAACCTTGAATACTAATGGAAGAAAACAGCCAGTTCACAGGCAGGGATTGCACTCAACTCACCTCCCTATTTGGATCTGTCTACATCCATTATTGTCCCTGTTGCATGTTGTCTACCATAACATATCTGTTGAAGAAAATGGCTTGTGAAAAATAAAGCACCACCAACTGAAGTGAAGTGCCGGTTCAGATAAGGGATGGTTGCGCTGGGTACCCGGTTAAAGGTACAATGACGAACAGGACACAAACTCAATTTGAACATTTTATTATGCTTCAGACACACACAGTTTTATGGTGAATTAATTATTTTTTCTTCACAACACACCAGGGAGTTCAGATTTTGTAATCCAGTTCGTGTAGAAATGAGTCCATGGAAAAAGTCAAGCTCTTTGTGATGTAATCCTTTCTCTGGAAAAGTGAGACTGACCTGACCCCGGCTTGGGTCGGCTGACCCCTTATATATCCGTCCCGGCCTAATGTTCTGATATGCCCAGGCCAGGGGTGATGATTGGCGGGTCAAAGGTCCCATGAGAGATCAGAGGTGTGTCATGTAAACAGATACTTCACACCTCTGAGGAGGGGTTGGAGCACTCCCCCCCTGCAGCAGACCTGCATCCAAAACAAGACAGAATCTGGAGGGAGTGAGGTCTTCTACAGCTTGAGCTCAGAGTTGAGAAATACACAAACAGAGGGACACATTATTTTAATTGTAGTATGTTGCCATACAACACAATAATAACATTTAAGTAAACACTCTTATCCAGTGAGTGCATACAACTTCATACTGGTTCTCCATGGGAATCAAACCCACAACCCTAGTGTTGCAAGCACCATGTTCTACCAACTGAGATACACGGGATCAACAATAACAATAGTAATACTACATTATTAAAGCCCATGTTTCACCCCCAAAAATATATTTGAAAAATGCATTACTAAATAAATAATAATAATTAAATAATAAATACAAAAATATTATATATAAAATGAGTAGTACATATATGTATGAATCTGATATGTCACTTTGTTTTTCAATCGGACATTGTAAATTGGAGATACACTCTATATACAAAAGTATGTGGACACCCCTTCAAATTAGTGGATTCGGCTATTCATGCAATCGCCATAGACAAACATTGGCAGTATAATAGCCTTACTGAAGACCTCAGTGACTTTCAATATTTAAAAGGTCTAAAATAAAGTCTCATGTCCAGAGTGAATACATTTTCATTAGTGTATGTCATACAGGTATCTCAACTAAGACATACACTGAGTATATAAAACATTAAGAACACCTGCTCTTTCCACATAGACTAACCAGGTGAATCCAGCTGAAAGCTATGATTCCTTATTGATGTCACTTGTTAAATCCACTTCAATCAGTGTAGATGAAGGGGAGGAGACCGATTAAAGAAGGATTTTTATGCCTTGAGACAATTGAGACAAGATTGAAGTGTCTTTGAACGGGGTATGGTAGTAGGTGCCAGGCTCACCGGTTTGTGCTAAGAACGGACACGCTGCTGGGTTGTTTCCCGTGTGTATCAGTTTCTCGTGTGTATCAAGAATGGTCCACCCCCCAAATGACATCCAGCCAACTTGACAGAACTGTGGGATCCTTTGGAGTCAACATGAGCCAGCATCCCCGTGGAATGCTTTCGACACTTTGTAGAGTCCATACCCCGATGAATTGAGTCTGTTCTTAGGGCAAAATGGGGGGGATGCAACTCAATATTTGGAAGGAGTTGCTAATGTTTGTTATACTCGGTGTGTATCCCAGACAAGATTAAAGAATCGGACAAAGTGAATATAAGTCAGTGCTCACATCTGTAGAGGTTTGCATGAACTTGAGTGGTTACATACAATACATGTTGACAGAATGGCTGTGAGACAGAAAGAGACTGTAGCTGTACTCCAAGGTAAGGGCTTTGCTTCTGGAACCACTGAAGACCCCAGTATTCAATCAGGAAGTTTGAAGAAGATGTGTCACCATCCAGTCCATATCACAGCATGCAGTGGCCTGATAGGGAGATGACAATAAATGCATTATGTCTCTTTCATCACCAAAGCCATGTTCACTGCACATGTTGCGGAACATTTCAACCCTTTTGTTAGTGTCATTGATAATGTGCATTCGGAAAGTATTCAGACCCCTTTACACTTTCCACATTTTGTTACGTTACAGCCTTATTCTAAAACGTATTAAATAAAAAAAAAAAAAAATCCATCTACACACAATACCACATAACGACAAAGCGAAAACAGGTTTCTAGACATTTTGCAAATGTATAAAAATGAAAACAGAAATACCTTATTTACATAAGTATTTAGAGCCTTTGCTATGAGACTCGGAATTGAGCTCAGGTGCATCCTGTTTTCATTGATCATCCTTGAGATGTTTCTACAACTTGATTGGAGTCCACCTGTGTTAAATTCAAATGATTGGACATGATTTGGAAAGGCACACACCTGTCTATATAAGGTCCCACAGATGACAGTGCATGACAGAGCAAAAACCAAGCCACGAGGTCGAAAGAATATTACGTAGATCTCCGAGACAGGATTATGTCGAGGCCCAGATCTGTGGATGGGTGCTCAAAACTTTCTGCAGCATTGCAGGTCCCCAAGAACACAGTCGCCTCCATCATTCTTAAATGGAAGAAGTTTGGAAACACCAAGACTCTTCCTAGAGCTGGCCGCCCGGCCAAACTGAGCAATCGGGGGAGAAGGGCCTTGAGCAGGGATGTGACCAAGAACTTGATGGTCACTCTGACGGAGCTCCAGAGTTACTCTGTGGAGATGGGAGAACCTTCCAGAAGGACAAACATCTCTGCAGCACTCCACCAATCAGGCCTGCAGAGCGGCCAGGGAAGCCACTCCTCAGTAAAAGGCACATAACAGCCCACTTGGAGTTTGCCAAAAGGCACCTAAAGGACTCTCAGACCATGAGAAACAAGATTCTCTGATCTAATGAAACCAAGATTGAACTCTTTGGCCTGAATGCCAAGCGTCATGTCTGGAGGTAACCTGGAACCATCCCTACAGTGAAGCATGGTGGTGGCAGCATCATGCAGTGGGGATGTTTTTCAGCGGCAGGGACTGGGAGACTAGTCAGGATCGAGGGAAAGATGAACAGAGCAAAGTACAGAGAGATCCTTGATGAAAACCTGCTCCAGAGCGCTCAGGACTGAGCACGAAGGTTCACCTTCCAACAGGACAACAACCCTAAGCACACAGCCAAGACAACACAGGAGTGGCTTCGGTACAGGTCTCTGAATGTCCTTGAGTGGCCCAGCCAGAGGCCGGACCTGAACCCGATCGAACATCTCTGGAAAGACCTGAAAATAGCTGTGTAACAACGCTCCCCATCCAACCTGACAGAGCTTGAGAGAATCTGCAGAGAAGAATGGGAGAAACTCCCCAAATATAAGTATGCCAAGCTAGTAGTGTCATACCCAAGAAGAATCAAGGCTGTAATCACTGCCAAAGGTGCTTCAACAAAGTACTGAGTTAAGGGTCTGAATACGTATGTAAATGTGATATTTCTGTTTTTATTTTTAACACATTTGCAAAAATTTCTTCAAATTTGTTTTTGCTTTGTCATTATGGGGTATTGTGTGTAGATTTATGAGGTACAAAAACAATACAATCCATCTTAGAGTAAGGCTTTAACGTAACCAAGTCAAGGTGTCTGAATACTTTCCGAATGACCTGTATATGGAAATTCACATACAAATATTAGGATCATAAGCATTGACTGTAATACCTCTAGTGTCCTGTGGTGAAAGACTGCTGTGCAAGGTATTGGGCAACAGCTTTCTTCCCCGGCCCGTATTCACAAAGCGTCTTCAGAGTAGAAATACTGATCTAGGACTAGCGCCCCCTTGTCAATGTAATCATTAATTGTGATATAAAAGTCAAAACTGATCCTAAATCAGTACTCCTTCTCTGAGATGCTTTGTGAATGGTCTGTCTGGATGCTGCTTTTCTAGTGAGCTAACTCCCTCTTTGTCCGAAATTAAATATCACCAAAAACATGAATAAGAATTAGCCTAGTCAGTCAGTAACTTTGTTAACTAATGAAACACCAATTTAAACTTACACAAGCCTATTGAGCCTAATTATACCAAAACAACACAGCCATTTGCTGTGAAATCAAGAGGGTATTTTTCTTGCCAACTTTTTCAGTCACCAGTGCATCAATAAAAAAGCAGGGTAACGAAAAAGTGTTCACAATAGTCAGTATTATAGCTAGCAAATAAATAGTTCTTAATTTCTACAAATATAGCTACAGGCCACTTAGTGAACTCAGACTGGTGGTGGGAGTTCGGTAACGTTAACTCTTCTCCAGCAGTTTCAGTCTAGCTAGCTAGCTAATGGTATTTTTATCAACTGTATCAATCAGATGGATAGCTTAGCAAATATAGCTATTAATTTTCCCCTCGCATGTAAATTTGCCTGATACAGCCTGCCAGTTGCTATTAAGTAGCATGAATAAATCATAAGCCAGCTAGCAAAACCAAGCTCATGCCTTTTACCCAGGATTGAAAGTAGATTTAATTTCTTACTGGTATGGGAAACCCAAGTGCTCTCATGCATTTTTTTTAATACTACCAAAATTACAGGGTAGCCTACTCTGCTGACACTGATCCATATAGCCGGCCTACAAATAGGGGAGACACAAATACAATACGACGTCGATCTAACCTGGAGGAGAAAATGATTGTCCAAAAACAAACAAAAGTGTCACTGACCCAATGATCAAGACAATGAATATGCACACTCACCGGGGATATGGCCGATGTTCTTCACTGGTGCCAATAAGATAGGCTACTGTTCACTCAATTAAGGTAAACATTTTGATAACTAACGACAGATTGGAGTCTTTTCATTTTCATCTCTTTACAGCAATAGCCATTTGCTTTCCAAACAGTTTTCCGCGATTCTGACTGTAGGCTATGCAATTTAAAACAATCCACAGCTTAAAAAAAAAAGAAGCTAATGATGCTCTGTGGTCAAATCGTACTTTCTGGGGTAGTAGCCTATTTTGAAGGATTTTATTTATTTGTGTATAGACAGGAGTAAGCTAATTAGGCTATATAATTAATTAATTAATTACATTTACTTTAGGGAAAGCTTCCTCTAGCCTTATGGACAGGCCGCCTATGCCTTTTAATGTGGCATAAACACAACCGGTCATGATGTTTTCATSTGATTGTCAAACAATCACTTAACAAAGTTGCTCATGTTGGCTACCAGCACATATTCGTCCACTCACAAAATAATTTCAGCATCCAAACCCCAACAGTGCACTGTGCACCCGGAATTTGATGAATGGAAAGAGACATCTGTTACTAAACACCTACGTGTATTGTAATGACATTCTGCAATTGTCATTAGGCCTACAAATGTAGCCTGAATTGATGCATCCACTGTTGTCCGCACACACCCAGCGGTGGAAAAAGTACCCAATTGTCATACTTCAGTAGAAGAAAAGATACCTTAAAAGAAAATGACTCAAGTAAAAGTCACCCAGTAAAATATTACTTGAGTAAAAGTCTAAAAGTATTTGGTTTTAAATATACTTAAATATCAAAAGTAAAAAGTATAAATATTTTCAAATTCTCTTGATAAGTGCGTGAATTTCTGTCCTGCTACGCATTGAAAATGTAATGAGTACTTTTGGGTGCCAGGGAAGATGTAAGGAGTAAAAAGTACATTATTTTCTTTAGGAATGGAGTAAAGTAAAACTAAAAGTTGTAAAAAAAAAGTTGTATGAAGTTGTATGAATAGTAAAGTAAAGTACAGATACCCCCCAAAAACTACTGAAGTAGTACTTTTAAGTATTTTTACTTTACACCACCGCATGCCTCGGTCTTGGCCAAATGTAAGTGTTCTGCTCAAACCACAATGCAATTTGGAACATATACCACCTGGTTTCTAGTCAATTCACACATTTTTCATGCGGCTGACATGTAGTAATGTTAAATAATGGTGTAAAAGGCTATAGTCTTTTGCGCATGTTGTATTAATTGTGATTGACTTACGTTTTACAAGTATGGCGTACCCCCGCTATTTATTTTGCCGGGTACCACCTTACTTTCACCCCTGCTTTTACCAACAAAAATCATGTACACTTATAAAAGAGACAATTACTTTCAAGCAGATCATTTTTATTTTATTCAAGGACTTCCGGCCGAGGAGTAATAGCTACTTGTTTGTAGAACTGGCATCTTCACTTGAACAAATGTCACAGGCAAAATTACAGGCTGCGTCCTCCACTCGAGGGGGCGTTGCTTACCAACGCACGTGCTTTACAATTTTTTTTCTTTAGAAGCCCCCAAAAAAGAAACTTGCCAATAAGTGCCAATAAACCAACATTCCATTCAAACAATACAGTCAATCCACAGCCATACAGTATACTTACTGAAATCAGTAGACCAGAGGACTAAAACGAGTTGTAAATGCAACAAGTACTGAAATTAGCTTTAAAACAGCAACATTTTCTCTCAGCCTCATGGCAAAATGTGTAGAATTGTAGGATGCGTAGCATTSTTTCCCCCCAGAAAAGAGGGCTCTTGCTCAGACCTTGCGGACGCCCCGCGGAACTGCGGTACGCCACTGACCTTACCTCGTCAGGCTGGCTCTGTTGGATGGTGAAATTATTGCTCACCGGTGCCACACCCCCTTCTTCTCTGTAGTGTATGGTATATTCCAGTGATGCTGAGTTGGTGATTGTGTCCACCAGGGAAGATTTTTTAAAAGATGAACAGTTGAATCATAACCATTAGAAAAAAGCAAATCACACGCGTTCCGCTCTACATATCAAACGCTGTCTTGCCATTCTCTTCGACACATTCACCGGAGCATCATAGCCTATTCAGCTGAAGCGAGCGTAGCTCAACCGTCATCATTGCGTTATTTGCCAAGGATACACGAGGATACAGCAGATAATAATGTGAACAGTCTTCTTATTTCTAATGAAGTGAAACTATGGCATGGGAATAAGCCTCCGGTATGGTCACATCACGAAAAGGTGAGCCATTTGTCTACTAGCTACTGCTTTCAGCTTGTGTTTATCGCATAATTGCTACGTGGCGCGCTATATCCTACTGTATCGCTCCTGAATGGTGGTATCCTCAGGTGCAAAAACATTCGAGAAGGGGATTGTAGGCTATAGCGAGTGCAGTGATAGCCCCGTATCAATACACAAGGTGCCGGCTAGGCTATGGGATATTCCCATTCGGCGGGCCCGTGGTGCTAATGGACATTATCTTTATGTTCCTAGCTGGTGATACCAACTCTGAGGAAAGGACATTCTGTGGTAGCCTACCTTAACATGACAATTTTGCTAAAGGCTACAGACTATACCTGTCCCGTAAACTTTACAGACAGCAAGGTAATTGGAGTTGCCATGTTGGTCAGCAATGAACCAGTGCATTACAATATATTTATTAGGCTTACATTGTGTACATTAAGGTTAGGCAATAATGTAGCTTAACGTGTGTATCGAATTGTTAGTAGTATGTAGGCTAGTATTAGTAGTAGTATCATACATTCAGTAATGTCGGCAGTTCTGCGAATATAGCCTATAGACTATCAGGATCAGTCGATCAGCTTTCTCGGGTAAAGATGCAGACAAGTAGCCAATGTAAAATGTTATACTAATGCACTTGGCTTGATGACATGACCAGAAACAAAATATATTTGACAACTTCCAAAGATGAAACAAACATAAAATAAAATCATTTTTATAATAATATCTCAATTGTATCTATGACAGGTTGTAAAATTGCTGCTATCTGTTGACAACCTTGTACAATGTGCAAGACAGACCGTCTGAAACTGGCAACTGACATATTTCTTACTCAGGGGTGTCCAGTAATAGCTTTAATAACATGTGTTTAATTGAAAACAACTATTACATATTATTACATATATGTTACCTGCAATTATGATTTTTTTTATATGATAACGCCACTGAGTATGATGGCATTTATTGGCATTGATTTGCTCTCAGGAGCCACCTGAAACACACAGGCTCTGGGCTATTATAGTCAGAGGCAATGCTGAGCTTCCATTACTGCATTTTTGGAAAATGTTAATTATATTAATCTGCATTGAGTAGGCTAGATGAAACTACTGCAGACTGCAGATGTGCTATGCGAAAGCCATATTCATGTACCGTTATGTAAGCCTACCTCATGTAGTGTAATGGATGATATTCTTGATATTCTTATCAAATGCTATGAACCTCTTGAATAGATCAATTCGAATATCATCCAAATAAAACACAGCACTAAAATCTAAATATCAGAAGGCCTATCAGATTGATAAACAGTGTGACAGCAGTTAATTTTCTCGATAAAACTACACAGTCATTTTTTTTGTTGAGTTATTGAGTTTAAAATCTATACAAGCAAGTCTCAGTGTGTTTTGAGAAGTCATGTACTGTACCCTGAATTCAATGTGGTTTACATTGTACATCATCAAGCAGCCAATCCCCTTGCCATATTTCTCACTAATTTCAATTTAATCACTGGGTTTAGCTGTAGAAAACAATATTGGGGAAAAAATAGATACGGTTACATATCGCAATATTGTTTTGGATGATATTATATCAATACTTGGACTTTTTGTTGTTGTTGATAGGTAGCGTTAGCTAACGCTAGTCGGCTGTACCAGTGCCAAAACGACAGTCTTTTTCATCCTATAGCATGTTATCCATCTTCTTTTGAAATAGTGAGCCAATATGTTTTCTGCACTTTTATTTCCAAGACTGATCAAAGCACATTTTCTCGTGCTATCTCCTGTCTCTCTGCTGCAGACATAAAGTGAGCAATATGTTTGGAACATCAAATCACAATAAAATCGCAGTAACAAATCGCAATACATATAGAATCGTGAGAATTGGGAGAATTGAAATACATATCGTACCGGCACCTGCTTCATTCCGCCAATTAGGTTCCTTTTAAGTAGTGRAACTTGGTGCAAAAAAACATTCTGTCATAAAGGGCACATGTTCAACTTCATCAAAAACATGTTTTCCCATCTCAAGAGGTTAAATTTAAAAAACACTATAGTAAGTGCCTATTAAGTGTCAAATAAAGTAACAGGGTTGATGTCTTCATCTCAAATCAGCCATAAATCCCCTTTTGACAGGGGGAATGGAAGCTTGTTGTGTGAAACAGGGAGGGGCAATTGATTGCAAGCTTGAAAACATTTCTAGACTGTCTATCTATGTGCCATCAAACCCCTGCAGCATGTCTAGAATGCTGCAGCCTACCTGGTGTTTAACCTTCCCAAGTTCTCCCATGTCACCCCGCTCCTCCGCACACTCCACTGGCTTCCAGTCGAAGCTCGCATCCACTACAAGACCATGGTACTTGCCTACGGAACAGCAAGAGGATCTGCCCCTCCCAACCTTCAGGCTCAAACCCTACACCCTAACCCGAGCACTCCGTTCTGCCACCTCTGGTCTTTTGGCCTTCCCACCACTACGGGAGGGCAGCTCCTGCTCAGTCCAGTCCAAACTCTTCTCTGTCCAGGCACCCTAATGGTGAAACCAGCTTCCCCTGAAGCTAGGACAGCAGAGTCCCTGCCTATCTTCCAAAAACATCTGAAACCCTACCTCTTCAAAGAGTATCTTAAATAATCCCCCTTACTAGCTCTGACTTTGCTGACAGCTACTTTATTGAGGAGAAATGTACTTTCTATGCCTGTGATATGTGGTTGTCCCACCTAGCTATCTTAAGATGAATGCACTCACTTTAAGTCACTCTGAATAAGAGTGTATACTAAATGACAAACATTTTAATGTAACAGGGTTGACCTTTTATGCTCAACCCGCTTAGTTTCACACCACAAAACACCAGAAAATGTCCAAAAAGAGTACAACCAGCTCACCTGCTTTTACACTATGATTTGACCGTTCGATGTTCAATGTTTCTTTTGCAAAAAATATTTTGAAAGGAATAGTTTCACCATATTAAAATGAGAGTTTTGTGTCCGTAACAGGGTTGACCTTAAAATGAGGGACAGGGTTTTTGTTAAACTTAAAATTAATCACTAATCACATTAAATAAATAATCATCTTCAGAAATTAATGTCAAACCAACAAAATAACAAGGGCTTTACAATGATCCTGAAAACTGTATTTGGCACTTTAGCAAGTCTTTATTCATATAAAAAAATATAAATTATTGAAAACTCAATGTTTCAAGCTTTTAAAATTCAATATTTGTGCCCAATTTATACTTAATTAAAATATCAAAGGGACGCAAAAAACACTCCTTTCGTGGAATGACCCACCTAAGTATCGTGATAATATCGTATTTTGAGGTCTCTGGCAATTTCCAGCCCTAGAGAAATGCACAAATGCAAGTTTTGAAATGATTAGGACATAAATAGCTTGCTTATGTTATTCTGCATTTATGGCTAAGCACATCAGCTAAGATTCAGTCTTACAGATTGTACAGAAACACAGTTTGATTTGTATGATGCTAAAGCAAGACCTGCCCATCTTACATATCAAAACATGTCATTGCAGTTGGTTAGTCTTCTGCATAATCTTTAATATATATTTAATAACGCCAACATTGCTTTTGTTTCTAGACCTTCCTTTCACAAAAGAAACCTTCAGTTATTATACTGAACAAAAATATAAATGCAACAAAAAACAATTAAAAAGATTTTACTGAGTTACAGTTCAAATAAGGAACTCAGTKAATTGAAATAAATTCATTAGGTCCTAATCTATGGATTTCACATTACTGTGAATTAAAATAAAAGGTACGGGTGTAGATCAGAATACCAGTCAGTATCAGGTGTGACCACCATTTGCTTCATGCAGCGTGACACATCTCCTTCGCATAGAGTTGATCAGGCTGTTGATTGTTGCATAGAGTTAATCAGGCTGTTGATTGTGGCCTGTCGAATGTTGTCCCACTCCTTTTCAATTGCTGTGCAAAGTTGCTGGATATAGTCAGGAACTAGAACATGCTGTTGTACACATTGATCCAGAGCATCCCATACATGCTCAATGTCTGGTGAGTATGCAGGCCATGGAAGAACTGGGACATTTTCAGCTTCCAGGAATTGTGTACAGATAGTTGTGACATGGGGCGGTGCATTATAATGCTTAAACTTGAGGTGATGGCGGCGGATGAATGGCACGACAATGGGCCTCAGGATCTTGTCACGATATCTCTGTGCATTCAAATTGCCATGGATAAAATGCATTTGTGTTCGTTGTCCGTAGCGTATGCCTACCCATACATAACCCTATTGCCACCATGGGGCACTCTGTTCACAACGTTGACATCAACAAACCGCTCGCCCACATGACGCCATACACGTGGTCTGCGGTTGTTAGGACAAATTCTCTAAAATGACATTGGAGGCAGCTTATGGTAGAGAAATGAACATTCAATTATCTAGCAACAGCTATGGAGGACATTCCTGCAGTCAGCTTGTCAATAGCACACTCCTTCAAGACTGTTGGAAAAACATTCCAGGTGAAGCTGGTTGAGAGAATGTCAAGAGTGTGCAAAAGCTCTCATCAAGGCTAAGGGTGGCTACTTTGAAGAATCTCAAATATAAAATATATTTTGATTTGTTAAACAGTTTTTTGGTTACTACATGATTCCATATGTGTTATTTCATATTTTTGATGTCTTCACTATTATTCTGCAATGTAGAACATAGTCAAAATAAAGAAAAACCCTTGAATGAGTAGGTGTGTCCAAACTTTAGACTGGTACTGTATATTCCCATGGGGTCCCGTGTATCTCAGTTGGTAGAGCATGGAGCTTGCAACGCCAGGGTTGTGGGTTAGATTCCCACGCAGAACCAATATGAAAAAGTATGAAAAATGTATGCACTTACTARTAAGTAAGTTTCTCTGGATAAGACCGTCTGCTAAATTAATAAAATGTAAAAAATAATTAACTAATTGGATATGCCGTTGGGTTATTCTTTCTTTTAATGTCCAAGGAAATATGGAAACATATTGGTGGGACATTTGATGTCTGAAGGTGGTGAAAACAAGAGTATTAGTATGCATATTTGCATTTCCTAAATGAAGGTAATGTGATGTTGACCTCCTCAATGACCACCCCTAGGCATATCTTCTCAATGTATGAGACACAAGACTACTGTATGTGCCATTGTCAAGTATGCACTGCTTTTTTTGCAGAAAAGTACAAGGTGACACTTTATTTAAAGGTCTGGTTATGAATTCCTAATACATTATCACATAGTTTCAGAACCATTAAATTAAGTAAATACATATGGCCTGTTGTTCACTTGACCTGGTAATGTATGGTTTAGTGTCAGTATTGGTGGTGGTTGTGGTGAAGGTGGTACTGCTGGTAGCGCTGATATTTGTAGTTATATCACTACTTACTAGTTGCATTAAATATGAACTCTGCCTCTCTTCCACTGGCATTGAAACAACCAATTGTTTTCATGTCTGCCTAACCTTATTCTGAGTTATTTATGTTCACTTTGCATTCAACTGGTGATAAAAAAACTGAATTTGAATTGAAGTTTTTGAGTAATATTTCCCATAGCTTATAATATTTTGTTTTCTCCCCGTATCATGTGGTTGTATAAGCAGGATTTTATTTTCCCAAACAGCCTTTTCTGCCCAACGTCAACTGCCTATTTTCTATTCAATTATTTGTCTCCACCTCTTCCACCCATGCTCGTCTGTTGATCGCTGTACATTTTTCTTCTCAAATTATGCCATTGGCATACCCTGTAGTCAAAGGGATTGTAGTCTTTACAGCAAAGGTAATAATTTCACCGACCCCCCACCATCCTCTCCATAGCCTCCCACTCCAGCGGTGGCTTTCTCTATCTACAATACCTTTCCATACAGTAACCATCCCATACAACTACTGTATAATGCCTCTCATCTTTCCTAATTTTATGGTCTGATGGGTGAAAATATATTTGTTTAAATCTATATTATTCATGGTGTTATGTCCCCATATTAACCTATATAATTTGAGTCATGTTAGTCTGGCTTCATGCATCTCTACATTTAGTTTTTATCAGGAAAGTACTGATCATATAGTAGTTGAGACTAAACAATTACTGGTTTTCGAGTCTCTAAATGGTATTGATATAAATGATCCAGTTTAAAAACAAATTACACTGAACACTGAACAGAAATATAAATATTTCATTAGCTGAAATAAAAGATACCAGAAATTTTCCATGCAAACAAAAAGCTTATTTCTCTCAAATGTTGTACACAAATTTGTTTACGTCTCTGTTAGGGAGCATTTCTTCTTTGCCAAGATAATCCATCAACCTGACAGGTATGGCATATCAAAAAGCTGATTAAACAGCATGATCATTACACAGGTGCACCTTGTGCTGCGGACAATAAAAGGCCACTCTAAAATGTGCGGTTTTGTCACAGATGTGTTGACTGCAGGCATGTCAACCAGAGCTGATGCCAGATAATTGAATGTTAATTTCTCTACCATAAGCCGCTTCCAACGTTGTTTAAGAGAATTTGGTAGTATGTCCTACCGGCCTCACAACCGCAGACCACGTGGTACACACCAGCCCTGGACCTGCACATCCGTCAAGTCTATCTTGACTGGAGAGGATATAGTCATAAAGTGAATATCAGTACTGCATCATAACGTGTATCATGCCGTACAGTAGAGTGACACACTACATCTCTTATGGGTGGCAGGTAGCCTAGGTAGCCTAGTTGGGCCAGGAACTGAAAGGCCACTGGTTCGAATCCCTGAGTCAACTAGGTGAAAAACATATGCCCTTGAGCAAGGCACTTAACCCTAATTGCTCCTGTAAGTCGCTCTGGATAAGAGTGTCAGTTAAATTACTATATGAAAATTATATACAGTACTTGGCTTAGGCAGGAGCTCCTTTCTTCATTCAAGGAACCATTGAACCATGATTTACTGTACTTTGAAAAAGCACCTGTGTTGAATACAGCAACATGTGTAGGCTAGAGGTTAAAAGAGATTTTGAAGAGCTCTTGATACCAGAGATATCTTGTGAGTTCTGTGTATGGAAAACCCAATGTCGTATTTGTTTGCACTTGTATAACCTATCCAAAAAGTGTTTGCTCAAATATATTAATTGGACTCTAGGGAGAAAGTTGATCAGCTTCTGTTGTTCTCTTTAAATGCTAATGAGGAGGAATTAAACTTTTCCTTTAAATTATTTTGCTTACCTTTTGCTTACCTTCGATCTATATTATGTATAAACTGAGACTAATGACTCTAGGTTTGAATAAAGTGGAGCTGGTATCAGACAAAACAAAATAGTGTTTGTTTTGAACAACTGAAGATTTTCAAAGTTTACCTCACCACTAGAGACCAATGAACAAAGGGAGTGCATCTGGTCCACGGGAGTCTTACAACAGAAGAGCTACAGTAACAACATCTACAAATATTGACTCACAAAAGAACTCAGTGATATCTATTAAGATCTCTGGTTCTTATCACAGAGGGATCAGAACAAAGGACCAGACAAGATGCTTTCTGATGATTAGATGATTCAGAAGAACATGCAAGGACAAGGAAGCTCTGCTGTGGAGATTATTCAAGTAAACTACAGTAACGCACCAAAGTGAAATAAACAAATGATGATGATGAAGAGGAAATGACAGTCTTATGTTTTTTCAAATGAGTTTTGACTGGTATGTGATTTAGTGTGTTCAGTACATGGCACATATATTCCATGTCTAGCACGGATGATTGGTTTGAGGGACGGGCTTTGGAAGGGCCGGCCTAGCAGAGTGGATGGAAGACTGGGAGCAGCCAGCTGCGATGCATGGGGGAACGCACAGTGGAGAGAGGGGCTTGACAGACGTGCCGGTAAGGATAGTGAATGTGTTGCATCTAAGGGCTTGTCCATGAGGGAAGGATGGAGCCAAAGTTGAATGTCAAATGGTAGACTGTTGAGAGATGACTAAAGCGTGAGTGTCATACAGACATTGGAAGATTCTGAGTGACACCTTCTTACACTCTAAATGGCCGATTTGCAGCTGCAGCACAATGCAATGAGGACCCTGAAAGTGGAAGCTGTGGGTCATGCAATAAATTGTTAGCTGGTGCCTGGCAAACGCACACGTGTCAGAGTAATGCCTCTGTACATTCCTCCATTTGATACATGGCTTGGGAATAAAGTGGATGTATGCCTTTTATAGGAGTGATCTATTCATCCTTACAATAAGATGCCATTCTCATAAGAGATCCCTCTACTTTACTGATAACCCTGGTGCCCCAAACTAGGCTTGTAATGTGAGCGACCATCAAGAAAAACATTCATGCTCCTGTTGTAATCCATCTAGAGATCCATGTTGCGTGTGTTGGCCAATTACTCAAAAAGCTTTTATGTGAAAATGCACATGCACACGACTCATTTCACTGGTACCATGCAACCATGTGTTTTTCATCTATGGCATAGCATTTGATTATTTGACATACAGTATTTTCATACAGGTTGTACTCTGTCAATGATTTGTATTTAAACATTGAAACAGTGTTGTCAAGATTGATCATGTCCTCTGATTTAAACAGCAATACCACCCACAGACTCTAGCAAGAACTCTCCAGGTGTTTTCAAATCATAGTTCCAGTGCTTTCAATTCAAGTCCATTATGTTTCAATGTCTACTGGCAGTTTAGAGCATAAGAACAGAGATTGCTTGTGTAATTTGCTCTGAACTTCAGCACCAGAAATGGTGGGGAGCACCCTTAAAACCAAGTTGTACCATTCGTCAAACTGCAAATTAAACCAGCCAATAAAAGGCTTGTACTAGTTCCCATAAACCACCAAGCATTTCTGCATAGGGTGATACATGCCAGGCTTCTAAGCCTAACATACTGAATTTCATGTTGAGCTAGAACTGCCCACATTCTGGGTGGGTTGCCATGGGGCTTGCTGATAAAAAGGTTACTGTCAGGTTGCTTAACGAATCACACAAATAGATGTTTGTATTAGGGAGGAGCTCCCCTGAGTTAGAGGCTGCCTACAATCAGCAGAAGAAATCAATTGCTACTACTCAGATTACAGGAAATATTAGGGTGTCATCTCATTCATAACAGATCATCGTAACAGACATTGTTCCGTAAATAGGTACGGCAGACAGTTGGTGGACAAGACTATTGTATCGCCCATGGTTATCCTCGGTAATATTGAATTATCATTGAATTATGCATACATACCACTTTCATTTGTGTTTTTTGTAGTTATTGTCTAATAATAATATACTTTAATTCCTACCAATACATCTTTGTAGAGTATTTGGATTCCCTAAAATTATAAACCTATCTTCTATGAACAGCAGGCTGATGCATTGGGCCTCTTTTGAGCCCCAGAAACAAACATGTATCTTTAAAGGAGATAAATCAATGCCTTCAGCACTTAATTTGATAGCCTCATGTAGCTAACAGTCCATTAGGCGCTGTGACAACCCAGAGCACCCTGTGAATGTTTACGATCCGTAGGTGTCAAAGCACAACGGGAAAGTCACAGTGAAACATGCTGCCTGTCAGGTCGTAACCTCAAATATTCTGCAAAGCTGCAAAAGTTGAACCTGTGTCAATGGATTACTTTCTCAGGATATGCAGCTTGTGCTACATTCTGAAAATGGTTATTGCATTAGGAAGAGTCACCTTTCATTTGCGCATAACAGTGTAGGAAGAGAAGATTTCAGTGCCTCCCTTTGCCTCCTCCATTCCTCGGCCTGCTTCATTAGCATTAGCATTGGCGTTCGGGTGGGGAGAGAAAGTGATATCTTCACAGTGCACAGGCCTGCCTGCCCTGTGACAAGGTGAAAGATGATGATAGAGTACGAGACCCCAGAGTTGTAGAAGAGCAAAGGACGAGGCTACAGTCAAGTGCAGTGGGTCCCAGCATCCAAAACAGTGCTGTGGGTGTACGTGTGTCACTTGTTGTAGACGTCCATTAGATGTTGGCTGTGAATGATTACTTGGAGAACAGTGCTACATTTGATGAGAGAGTAACAGTAACTACACATTTTCTATAGTCAAAACAAGAATTGACAGTTGACCAATCAGCAACAGAGCATGTAAAAAGTTATTTACTGATGTCCAGTTCATCGCTCTGAAGGCCGTACTATACAATTCCATTTCACCAATTCACCTACTGTATGCAACAGCAATCAAAGAGGAGAGGAGAAGAACCATATAGTTGTATGCTGTGAATGTACAACAGTGTGATGTAAAGAGGCTACCAAGCAAGAGACATCGAGAGTGAACGAGAGGTCTACTCTACGTGTTATTAAGCTGTAATCCATTATTATAGTCCATCCAGTCCCCCACTCTGCTCTGCTCTGCAAGCTGTGACAACTCCGTGTGAAGGGACAGGTTTCACTCAGGGTCAAAACAATCCTAGCACTCTCACTTAATTGGACTCCTGTCTTCCCTGGTGGTATGGACAGAGCAGAGCTGGTGTACTGGGTATAACCTAGTATTGGATCATCTCTATACTATAGGTCACGCTTCCTGGGTTTCCATACAAAAAAATGGATGAACAAAAAAAATGGATAGTCCCGTACACCTTCAAACATTCAACCTCCAGCTGCGTACCCCCTCTAGCATCAGGGTCAGCACACTCTCAAATGTTGTTTTTTGCCATCATTATAAGCCTGCCACACACACACACACACACTATACGATACATTTATTAAACATAAGAATGAGTGTGAGTTTTTGTCACAACCCGGCTCGTGGGAAGTGACAAAGTGCTCTTATAGGACCAGGGCACAAATAATAATATAATAATCAATCATTTTGCTCTTTATTTAGCCATCTTACATATAAAACCTTATTTGTTCATCAAAAATTGTGAATAACTCACCAATTTCAATGAGACTCTTGTTCAGATATCGGTAAGTGGACTGGAGGCAGGGCATGAAAGGGATAACAAATCCAGTTTGTGTCGTCCGTTTCGGGAAAGTACCTGCATAATTGCTCACCCAGCTTAGGTGCTTCGCTATATCACATTTGACATAGTCCGTAAGCTTGAGTTCATTTGCACACAGAAAATCATACAATGATGGAAAGAGCTGTGTGTTGTCGTTGTTAATGCAGACAGAGAAGAGCTCCAACTTCTTAATCATAGCCTCAATTTTGTCCCTCACATTGAATATAGTTGCGGAGTCCCTGTAATCCTAGATTCAGATAATTCAGGCGAGAAAAAACATCACCCAGGTAGGCCAGTCGTGTGAAACTCGTCATTATGCAAGCGTTCAGACAAGTGAAAATTATGGTCAGTAAAGAACTTTAAGCTCGTCTCTCAATAAAAAAAAATACGTGTCAATACTTTACCCCTTGATAACCAGCGCACTTCTGTATGCTGTAAAAGCGTTACATGGTCGCTGCCCATATCATTGCAAAATGCGAAAATACACGAGAGTTCAGGGGCCTTGCTTTAACAAAGTTAACCATTTTCACTGTAGTGTCCAAAATGTCTTTCAAGCTGTCAGGCATTCCCTTGGCAGCAAGAGCCTCTTGGTGGATGCTGCAGTGTACCCAAGTGGCATCGGGAGCAACTGCTTGCACGCGCGTTACCACTCCACTATGTCTCCCTGTCATGGCTTTTGCACCATCAGTAAAGATACCAACATATCTTGACCACCAAAGTCCATTTGATGTTACAAAGCTGTCCAGTTCTTAAAAAAGATCCTCTCCTGTTGTCCTGGTTTCCAGAAGAGGATGTCTTCCTTAATTGACCCCCAATAAACGTAACGGACATATACCAGCAGCTGTGCCAGGCTGCCACGTCTGTTGACTCATCCAGCTGTAATGCATAGAATTCACTGGCTTGTTTGCGAAGAATCACAACTGTCAGTGTCCATGCTAGCTGGGCTAGCAACAAATGTATAATTACTGATGCTATAAGCTTTGGATGTGCTCGTGGGAGCAGAACAACTTGTGTCGTCGACAGGTGCAGGTGTAGTACTGCTGGTAAAAGCAGTACTACCAGTAGAGCTGATATGTGTCTCTATGGACGTGCGGCATAATTTTTTTTTACCATTTATCAATTTTTGAGCAAACGGAATGAGCACCAGCATTGTTTGACTACATACGGACCGTTAGTGGAATTTACGCGAGAGAGTAACGGTTAATGTGATTGGATGTTCATTATTTGACTAGGCTACCTCTATTTGACATTTTGTTGTTATTTCACTGAACACTAGATGGTTTAATTATATTTTTGGCATTGAAACGAGGCTACTCAGGCGAGAAAAAAACATTGCCCAAATGTATAGCCTCGTTGAACAATCTAAATGGACTGTTTGAAAATGTGAATCACATTTTTATTTGGCGTACCCCCGACGGCATTGCGTGTACCCCCCAGTTTGGGAATAGCCAATCTAGAATATATGACTGTCCGCTGGTAGATGGGTTTCTTACCTTACATATGACCCAGGCAAAAACAATGTCTCTGTCTCTTACTTATTTTTGTATCTGCTACTTGAATGAAGCCACATCCACCTGCAGAGCTGCATTGGTGAGACATTTATGAGATGTGCTGAAGGCATCCATAAATCTATCAGAATGAGCTGGGGGGCCCTTACGGCTCTTCGGACATGTAAGTATGAATTGGCCTTTAGTTAGCGATGGGTCGTGGTGAGGCAGTGTTTGATTAGTGTTGTCACATGGTTGAGCTGCAGTAATGGACCGAGTGGGGCTGCTGCTGCTGCTTGTCTCTGTATCCAGACACTGCTTATGACACACTGTTGTTTTATAGCCCCAGAGGATTGCCACTTAAAATATATATCTTATTTTCACTATTTAAATGTTCTACTTTTTATTCATGAGTGCTGTTTTTTCCAAAGGAGAGAGTATTGGACTTTGAAAAACATGAGTCTGTTCACTTGAAACAAGGAAACCCCTTAAATACAATAGTTATTTCTATAAGCACAGGATAATATAATGCATAAAATTGCAAATATATTCAAGGCTTATTCTTTAAGCTTATCAATTATTTATGGGAATATATCTTCTATTGCACATTTTATGTCCCACAAATATGCCAATTTCTGAATAAGCTTACAGTATATTAATGATTTATGATAATAACTCTTTTATGTTGGAAGAAAAATGCTATTAGACATTTAAATTAGTGGTGGTGATTTTGCCTCTGGAGAGAAATGAAGCATGGCAACCTTGGGTTGGACTTGCCAGAATTGG
The DNA here is from genome assembly GCF_002910315.2 of Salvelinus sp. IW2-2015. NCBI lineage: Eukaryota > Metazoa > Chordata > Actinopteri > Salmoniformes > Salmonidae > Salvelinus > Salvelinus sp. IW2-2015. The sequence continues at coordinate 30,925,880 of NC_036863.1, read as the reverse complement.
GTCAACAATTTATTTGGGTGTGTGGGTGTGTATGCATAGTTGTTTGTGTCTGTCTGTGCGTGTTTACGTGTGTGTATGTGTGTTCTTATCTACAGTACCAGTCAAAAGTTTGGACACACCTACTCATTCAAGGGTTTTTCTTTATTTTTACTATTTTCTACATTGTTGAATAATGGTGAAGACATCGAAACTATGAAATAACACATATGGAATCATGTAGTAACCAAAAAAGTGTCAAACAAATTAAAATATATTTTATATTTGAGGTTCTTCAAAGTAGCCACCCTTTGCCTTGATGACAGCTTTGCACACTCTTGGCATTCTCTCAACCAGCTTCATGAGGTAGTCACCTGGAATGCATTTCAATGAACAGGCGTGCCTTGTTAAAAGTTAATTTGTGGAATTTCTTTCCTTCTTAATGCGTTTGAGCCAATCACTTGTGTTGTGACCAGTGGTGGAAAAAGTACCCAATTGTCGTACCTTAATAAAAAATGACTCAAGTAAAAGTGAAAGTCACCAAGTAAAATCCTACTTGAGTAAAAGTCTAAAAGTATTTCGTTTTAAATATAATTAAGTATCAAAAGTAAATGTTATTGATAAAATATACTTAAGTAGTAAAAGTATAAATAATTTAAAATGTCCTTATATTAAGAAAACCAGACGGCACCATTTTCTTGTTTAAAAAAAATGTATGGATATCTAGGGGCATGCTCCAAAACTCGGACATCATTTACAAACGAAGCATGTGTTTAGTTAGTCCGCCAGATCAGAGGCAGTAGGGATGACCAGGGATGTTCTCTTGATAAGTGTGGGAATTAGACCATTTACCTGTCCTGCTAAACAGTCAGGGGAAAAAATATGGAGTAAAAAGTACATCATTTTCTTTGGGAATGTAGTGAAGTAAAAGTTGTCACAACTATAAATATTAAAGTAAATTACAGATACCCCCCAAAACTACTCAAGTAGTACTTTCAAGTATTTTTACTTGAAGTATTTTTACTTATCAATACTTTACACCACTGGTTGTGATAAGGTGGGGGTGGTTTACAGAATATAGCCCTATTTGGTAAAAGACCAAGTCCATATTATGGCAAGAACAGCTCAAATAAGTAAAGAGAAACGACACTCCATCAAGTACATTCGCAAAATCCATCAGGCGCTATGGTCCAAGCACACCACGACAGTCGTGAAGAGGGCACGACAAAACCTATTCCCCCTCAGGAGACTGAAAAGATTTGGCATAGGTCCTCAGATCCTCAAAAGGTTCCACAGCTGCACCATCGAGAGCATCCTGACTGGTTGCATCACTGCCTGGTATGGCAACTGCTCAGCCTTCGAACGCAAGGCACTACAGAGGGTAGTGCGAACGGCCCAGTACATCACTGGGGCCAAGCTTCCTGCCATCCAGAGTAGAGGTCGACCGATTATGATTTTCCAACGCCGATACCAATACCAATTATTGGAGGGCCAAAAAAAGCCGATACCAATTAATCGGCCGATTTTTAAAAATGTATTCGTAATAATGACAATTACAACAATACTGAATGAACACTTACTGTATTTTAACTTAATATAATACATCAATAAAATCAATTTACCCTCAAATAAATAATGAAACATGTTCAATTTGGTTTAAATAATGCAAAAACAAAGTGTTGGAGAAGAAAGTAAAAGTGCAATATGTGCCATGTAAGAAAGCTAACGTTTAAGTTCCTTGCTCAGAACATGAGAACATATGAAAGCTGGTGGTTCCTTTAAACATGAGTCTTCAATATTCCCAGGTAAGAAGTGTTTTTAGGTTGTAGTTATTATAGGAATTATAGGACTATTTCTCTCTATACGATTTGTATTTCATATACCTTTAACTATTGGATGTACTTATAGGCACTTTAGTATTGCCAGTGTAACAGTATAGCTTCCGTCCCTCTCCTCGCCCCTACCTGGGCTCGAACCAGGAACACATCGACAACAGCCACCCTCGAAGCAGCGTTACCCATGCAGAGCAAGGGGAACAACTACTCCAAGTCTCAGAGCGAGTGACGTTTGAAACGCTATTAGCGCGCACCCCGCTAACTAGCTAGCCATTTCACATCGGTTACACCAGCCTAATCTCGGGAGTTGATAGGCTTGAAGTCATAAACAGCTCAATGCTTGAAGCATTGCGAAGAGCTGCTGGCAAAACGCACGAAAGTGCTGTTTGAATGAATGCTTACGTTTGAACTTATGCTTACCGTTCCGTATTTTCTAAAGGGTGGCATCCATATGTCTAAATATTCCTGTTACATTGCACAACCTTCAATGTTATGTCATAATTACGTAAAATTCTGGCAAATTAGTTCGCAACGAGCCAGGCAGCCCAAACTGTTGCATATACCCTGACTCTGCGTGCAATGAACGCAAGAGAAGTGACACAATTTCACCTGGTTAATATTGCCTGCTAACCTGGATTTCATTTAGCTAAATATGCAGGTTTAAAAATATATACTTCTGTGTATTGATTTTAAGAAAGGCATTGATGTTTATAGTTAGGTACAGTTGTGCAACGATTGTGCTTTTTTCGCAAATGCGCTTTTGTTAAATCATCCCCTGTTTGGCGAAATTGGCTGTCTTTGTTAGGAAGAAATAGTCTTCACACAGTTCGCAACGAGCCAGGCGGCCCAAACTGCTGCATATACCCTGACTCTGTTGCAAGAGAAGTGACACCATTTCCCTAGTTAAAAGAAATTCATGTTAGCAGGCAATATTAACTAAATATGCAGGTTTAATAATATATACTTGTGTATTGATTTTAAGAAAGGCATTGATGTTTATGGTTAGGTACACGTTGGAGCAATGACATTAAGTGCATTAAAATCAAGTCCTTTTTCGTGAATGAGCACCGCATCGATTATATGCAACACAGGACACGCTAGATAAACTAGTAATATCATCAACCATGTGTAGTTAACTAGTGATTATGATGGATTGATTGATTGATTGTTTTTTATAAGACAAGTTTAATGCTAGCTAGCAACTTACCTTGGCTTCTTACTGCATTCGCGTAACAGGCAGGCTCCTCGTGGAGTGCAATGTAAAGCAGGTGGTTAGAGCGTTGGACTAGTTAACTATAAGGTTGCAAGATTTAATCCCCGAGCTGACAAGGTAAAAATCTGTCGTTCTGCCCCTGAACAAGGCAGTTAACCCATCGTTCCTAGGCCGTCATTGAAAATAAGAATGTGTTCTTAACTGACTTGCCTAATTAAATAAAGGTGTAAAAAAAATTAMAACAATAAAAAAAGAAAATTGGCCAAATCGGTGTCCAAAAATACCGATTTCCAATTGTTATGAAAACTTGAAATCGGCCCTAATTAATCGTCCATTCCGATTAATCGGTCGACCTCTAATCCAGAACCTCTATACCAGGCGGTGTAAGAGGAAGACCCTAGAAATTGTCAAAGACTCCAGCCACCCTAGTCATAGACTGTTCTCTCTTCTACCGCACGGCAAGCAGTACCAGAACGCCAAGTCTAGGTCCAAGAGGCTTCTTAACAGCTTCTATCCCAAGCCATAAGACTCCTGAAAACCTAATCAAATGGCTACCCTGACTATTTGCATTGCCCCCCCCCCCCTCTATTTTACACCGCTGCTACTCTCTGTTGTTATCATCTATGC
>NC_036863.1:30904066-30922220 GCF_002910315.2 Salvelinus sp. IW2-2015 | reverse complement strand
AATAACTCTAGCTACATGTACATATTACCTCAACTAACCCGTGCCCCCACACATTGTCTCTGTACCGGTACCCCCCGTATATAGTCTCACTATTGTTATTTTACTGTTGCTCTTTAATTACTTGTTACTTTTATTTCTTATTCTTATCTGTTTTTTTTTAAACTGCATTGTTGGTTAGGGGCTCGTAAGTAAGCATTTCACTGTAAGGTCTACCTACACCTGTTGTATTTGGCGCATGTGACTAATACAATTTGATTTGATTTGATTAAACTGGCTCTCATGAGGACTGCCACAGGAAAGGAAGACCCAGAGTTACCTCTGCTGCAGAGGATAAGTTCATTAGTTAACTTCACCTCAGATTGCAGCCCAAATAAATGCTTCACAGAGTTCAAGTAACAGACACATCTCAAAATCAACTGTTCAGAGGAGACTACGGGAGTCAGGCCTTCATGATCGAATTGCTGCAAAGAAATCAATACTAAAGGACACCAATAATAAGAAGATACTTGCTTGGGCCAAGAAGCACGAGCAATGGAAATCTGTCCTTTGGTCTGATGAGTCCAAATGTGAGATTTTTTTTCTCCAACTGCCGTGTTTTTATGAGACGCAGAGTAGGTGAACGGATGCTCTCCGCATGTGTTGTTCCCACCGTGAAGCATGGAGGAGGAGGTGTGATGGTGTGGGGGTGCTTTGTTGGTGACACTGTCAGTGATTTATGTAGAATTCAAGCCACACTTAACCAGTACGGCAACCACAGCATTCTTCAGTGATACGCCATCCCATCTGGTTTGCGCTTAGTGGGATTATAATTTGTTTTTCAACAGGACAATGACCCAAAACACACCCCCAGGCTGTGTAAGGGCTATTTGACCAAGAAGCAGAGTGATTGAGTACTGCATCAGATGACCTGGCCTCCACAATCACTTGACCTCAACCCAATTGAGATGGTTTGGGGTGAATTGAGTTAAAGAAAAGCAGCCAACAAGTGCTCAGCATATGTGGGAACTCCTTCAAGTCTGTTGGAAAAGCATTTGTCATGAAGCTGGTTGAGAGAATGCCAAGAGTGTGCTGTCATCAAGGCAAAATAATTTTAAAGCTACTTTATTAACCGGAGTTGATAAAGAGTGAGAGGTGCCACTAGCCGGCGGGGGAGTGGCTATTCTGTGAGCAAGTGACACAGGGAGCAGGGAGGAGGGAGGGAGAGAAGAGAGACCTCAACCAACCAAACCGTCTTGCGCAATAGTAGACTAATAGCTGCCATAGCTAGGTTATTTATCATCAAGTATGATTACGTAGTACCTGTCTTGACTGCATCAAACCGGGATAAGCTAGTTATGCTAGCTAATGTTAAGCTGCAGTGCATGCGCTTTCCCATCCTACAGTTACAAATAAAAGCTATGCCCAAATGTTGAGCAAACTAGAAATCCTACTGTAGCTGTTTGCCTTGATATTTTAAAGGTCGACTTTGGGCACAAAAAACAGTCAAACTCCGCCTCTTTCTCAATTTGAAAACAGAAATGGGGTGTGCCTTTAGTAGTTCATCGATGACGACGATAAGTTACACCCACTCGCCAGAAAAAGTAACTGTATTAGTTGACACGGGAGGTTTTCTATCTAGCTAGTTCATTAGCTAAGATAGCCAGTGTAGCTAGCCACTTAGCTAGCTGAAAGCTAGTAGCTAGACCTACGAAGATGAGGTTACCTTAGCTGATTCCACTGCTCTAGTATCTGGGCGGAGAGGGAGACAGTCAGATTCAGGCACCCTCTTTTCAAGGTCTACTGCGCTCACTCTTCCAGTATTTGTTGATGTCATTTCAGAGGATTTATATTTGGCAGTAAAGATCGCTAAGAAATGGCACTTTTGTTGCCAAATATCTTATTCATTTTTAAGCATTATTTAAGCATGATTTTTTTAAGCAACATTATTTTGTATGCATTATTTTAAGCAAACATGGTATGATGGTTCATTGATCAGCTATACAGTTTACATTATACATTTTTAGCCCAAAGTTTAACTTTAAGTTTGATCTTTTTATTTTTATTTTTACAGTGCATTAAAATCAATAGAATTAGCTCTCACCACACTATCAGAACCAGTTATTTATTTCCAACCTGGTGTAAGTCATGTATCTGCATAATGACATAGACAGGAGGAATTGGGGCGCACGACCTGCTAAAGTTATTCTATCATGTATACGTTTTCTTTAAATCATATTTTAATGAGGTGTGGTGTTGTTTTGCTGTGCTTCATGGAGACCATCGTCGTTAAATTGACATACACTACATTACCAAAAAATATGTGGACACCTGCTCGTCTAACATCTCATTCCAAAATCATGGGCATTAATATGGAGTTGGTCCCACTCCCTTGCTGCTATAACAGCCTCCACTCTTTTGAGAAAGCTTTCCACTAGATGTTGGAACATTGCTGAGGGTGACTTGCTTCCATTCAGCCACAAGAGCATCAGTGAGGTCAGGCTCTGATGTTGGGCGATTATGCCTGGCTCGCAGTCGGTATTCCAATTCATCCCAAAGGTGTTCGATGGGGTTGAGGTCAGGGCTCTATGCAGGCAACTCAAGTTCTTCCACTCCGATCTCGACAAGCCATTTCTGTATGGACCTCGCTTTGTGCACTGGGGCATTGCCATGCTGAAACAGGAAAGGGCCTTCCCAAACTGTTGCCACAAAGTTGGAAGCACAGAATCGTCTAGAATGTCATTGTATGATGTATGATGTATTTAAGATTTCGTTTCACTGGAACTAAGGGGCCTAGCCCGAACCATGAAAAACAATCTTCATCTCATTCAAACTTTACAGTTGGCACTATGCATTGGGGCGGGTAGCGTTCTCCTGGCATCCACCAAACCCAGATTAGTCCGTCGGACTGCCAGATGGTGAAGCGTGATTCGCGACTCCAGAGACCGCGTTTCCACTGCTTCAGAATCTAATGGAGCTTTACACCACTCAAGCCGATACTTGGCATTGCGCATGGTGATCTTAGGCTTGTGTGTGGCTGCTCTGCCATGGAAACCCATTTCATGAAGCTTACGACGAACAGTTCTTGTGCCGATGTTGCTTCCAGGGCAGAAATTTGACGAAGCTGCCGAATCCTTTAATTTCAAGGGGTGTCTACATACTTTTGTATATATATTGTATGAATACAATAAAGTAGATATACAGTATGTTTAAGCACTGACAACATTTTTGGAAACTATGGGCTGGACACTACCTCTACCAGGAAAAATGTTATAACTTGTTGTTAATTCATGTTATTAAAGTGTATAAAATACACTATCCACTAGTTATTGTACAGTGCATTCGTAAAGTATTCAGACCCCTTCACTTTTTCCACATTTTGTACCCAAGTATACCCAAGTGTACCCAAGTCTTCTTGGGTACACTTGTATTTGGGGAGTTTATCCCATTCTTCTCTGCAGATCCTTTCAWGCTCTGTCAGGTTGGATGGGGAGCGTCGGTTGCACAGATATTTTTAGGTCTCTCCAGAGATGTTCGATCGGGTTGAAGGCTCTGGCTTTGCCACTCGAGGACATTGCGTCTTGTACAGAAGCCACTCCTGCTTTGTCTTGGCTGTGTGCTTAGGGTCATTGTCCTGTTGGAAGGTGAACATTCACCCCAGGTACTGAGCAGGTTTTCGTCAAGGATCTCTCTGTACTTTGCTGTACGTTGCTCCGGTCATCTTTCCCTCGATCCTGACTAGTCTCCCAGTCCCTGCCGCTAAAAAACATCCCCACAGCATGATGCTGCCCCACCATGCTTCACCGTAGGGATGGTGCCAGGTTTCCTCCAGACGTGACGCTTGGCATTCAGGATAAAGAGTTACATTTTGGTTTCATCAGACCAGAGAATCTTCTTTCTCATGGTCCAAGAGTTGTTTAAGTGCCTTTTGGAAAACTCTAAACAGGCTGTAATATGCCTTTTACTGAGTGGCTTCCGTCTGGCCACTCTACCATAAAGGCCTGATGTTGGAATGCTGCAAAGATGGTTGTCCTTCTGGAAGGCTCTCATCTCCACAGAGGAACTCTGCAGCTTTTTCAGAGTGACCTTCAGGTTCTTGGTCACCTCCCTGACCAAGGCCCTTCTCCCCCGATTGCTCAGTTTGCCGGGCGACCAGAGTCTTGGTGGTTCCAAACTTCCATTTAAGAATAATGGAGCCCACGGTGTTCTTGGGGACCTTCAATGCTGCAGAAATGTTTGGGTACCCTTCCCCCAATCTGTGCCTCTACACAATCCAGTCTCGGAGCTCTACAGACAATTTCTTCGACCTCATGGCTTGGTTTTTGCTCTGACATGCACTGTCAACTGTGGGACCTTATATAGACAGGTGTGTGCCTCTCCAAATCATGCCATTTGAATTTAGCACAGGTGGACTCCAATCAAGTTGTAGAAACATCTCAAGGATGATCAATGGAAACAGGATGCACCTGAGCTCAATTTCAAGTCTCATAGCAAAGGGTCTGAATACTTATGTAATTTTATTTTATAAATTAGCTAACATTTCAAAAAAACTGTTTTTGCTTCGTATTCATGGGGTATTGTGTGTAGATTGATGAAAATGTTTTATTAAATCAATTTTAGAATAAGGCTGTAATGTAGCGAAATATGGAAAAAGTGAAGGGGTCTGAATATTTTCCGAATCCACTGTATGTATCCATGTAGAATTCATAAGCAATGTTTTTGAGATGGTGGGGTGATCACAACACAACAGTAGTTGATGCTATGCTATAGACACAAAGATTGTCGATTGCATTCAATTGCGCAACCAGGCTGGTAAAACCCTGGATCATTGTTATTCTACTTCCGCGACGCATATAAGGCCCTCCCCCGCTCTCCTTTCGGAGAAGCTGACCACGACTCCATTTTGTTGCTTCCAGCCTACAGACAGAAAACTAAACAAGAAGCTCCCGCGCTCAGGTCTGTTCAACGCTGGTCCGACCATCTGATTCCACGCTTCAAGACTGCTTCGATCACGTGGATTGGGATATGTTCCGCATTAGGTCCAACAACAACATTGACGAATACGCTGATTCGGTGAGCGAGTTCATTAGAAAGTGCATTGGCGATGTCGTACCCACAGCAACTATTAAAACTTTCCCAAACCAGAAACCGTGGATTGATGGCAGCATTCGCGCGAAACTGAAAGCGCGAACCACTGCTTTTAACCAGGGCAAGGTGACCGGACCATGACCGAATACAAACAGTGTAGCTATTCCCTCCGAAAGGCAATCAAACAAGCGAAGCGTCAGTATAGAGACAAAGTAGAGTTGCAATTCAACGGCTCAGACACAAGAGGTATGTGGCAGGGTCTACAGTCAATCACGGATTACAAAAAGAAACCAGCCCCGTCGCGACCAGGATGTCTTGCTCCCAGACAGACTAAATAACTTCTTTGCTCGCTTTGAGGACAATACAGTGCCACTGACACGGCCCGCTACCAAAACCTGCGGACTCTCCTTCACTGCAGCCGACGTGAGTAAAACATTTAAACGTGTTAACCCTCGCAAGGCTGCAGGCCCAGATGGCATCCCCAGCCGTGTCCTCAGAGCATGCGCAGACCAGCTGGTTGGTGTGTTTACGGACATATTCAATCAATCCTTATCCAGTCTGCTGTTCCCACATGCTTCAAGAGGGCCACCATTGTTCCTGTTCCAAGAAAGCTAAGGTAACTGAGCTAAATGACTACCGCCCCGTAGCACTCACTTCCGTCATCATGAAGTGCTTTGGAGACTAGTCAAGGACCATATCACCTCCACCCTACCTGACACCCTAGACCCCCTCCAATTTGCTTACCGCCCCATAGGTCCACAGACAACGCAATCGCAACACACTGCACACTGCCCTAACACTCGGACAAGAGGAATACCTATGTGAGAATGCTGTTCATCGACTACAGCTCAGCATTTAACACCATAGTACCCTCCAAACTCTCGACCCCGCCCTGTGCAACTGGGTACTGGACTTCCTGACGGGCCGCCCCCAGGTGGTGAGGGTAGGTAACAATATCTCCACCCGCTGATCCTCAACACTGGGGCCACAAGGGTGCGTTCTGAGCCCTCTCCTGTACTCCCTGTTCACCCGACTGCGTGGCCATGCACGCCTCCAACTCAATCAGCAAGTTTGCGGACGACACTACAGTGGTGGCTTGATTACCAACAACGACGAGACGGCCTACAGGGAGGAGGTGAGGACCCTCGGAGTGTGGTGTAGGAAAATAACCTCACACTCAGCGTCAACAAAAAAAGGAGATGATTGTTGACTTCAGGAAACAGCAGAGGGGCACCCCCCTATCCACATCGACGGGACAGTAGTGGGGGGTAGTAAGTTTTAAGTTCCTTGGCGTACACATCACGGACAAACTGAATTGGTCCACCCAGCAGCGCCTCCTCAACCTCAGGAGGCTTAAGAAATTCGGCTTGTCACCAAAAGCACTCACAAACTTCTACAGATGCACAATCGAGAGCATCCTGTCAGGCTGTATCACCGCCTGGTACGGCAACTGCTCCGGCCACAACCGTAAGGCTCTCCAGAGGGTAGTGAGGTCTGCACAACGCATCACTGGGGCAAACTACCTGCTCTCCAGGACACCTACACCACCCGATGTCACAGGAAGGCCATAAATATCATCAAGGACAACAACCACCCGAGCCACTGCCTGTTCACCCCGCTATCATCCAGAAGGCGAGGTCATAACAGGTGCATCAAAGCAGGGACCGAGAGACTGAAAAATAGCTTCTATCTCAAGGCCATCAAACTGTTAAACAGCCACCACTAACATCGAGTGCTGCTGCCAACATACTGACTCAACCCCAGCTCAGTTTAATAAGCGAATTGATGGAAATTGATCAAAAATGTATCACTAGCCACTTTAAACAATGCCACTTAATATAATGTATATGTATATATACTGTACTCTTATATTCTACTGCATCTTGCCATCTTTATGTAATACATGTATCACTAGCCACTTTAAACTTGCACCTTTATGTTTACTCCACATTACTCATCTCATATGTATAGTACTATATGTATATACTGTACTCGATACCATCTACTGCATCTTGCCTATGCCGTTCTGTACCATCACTCATTCATATATCTTTATGTACATATTCTTTATCCCTTTACACTTGTGTGTATAAGGTAGTAGTTGTGGGATTGTTAGGTTAGATTACTCGTTGGTTATTACTGCATTGTCGGAACTAGAAGCACAAGCATTTCGCTACACTCGCATTAACATCTGCTAACCATGTGTATGTGACAAATACACATTGATTTGATTTGATTTTTGATTTGTAGCATCTCCTAGGTTTATGTTCAGTAATTTCAAAAGCACCAATGTGAATTTGAATGTGTTTTTCAACAGGTGCATACCTCCAGTGCACAGCATGGTGTGTTTTTAGATGTTCCTGGCAGGGTTTATATAATTGTGCTTGGTGCGGTCACCAATGAGGCTGGTAATACTCTTTAATCATAATTGATTATTGTATATGCCCAATTGACAGACCATGTTATTTTGTTTCTGTAGAAAAACATACAAATAAATAGTTAAACAACAGAGACCGTTTGAGAGAATCTGTCATATTGCCCCTGGTCATGGTGGCACTTCACTAGAGGCTGATGCGGAAAACTACTTTGATGTGCACAGTTAAGAGAAGATTAAAGACATGGAATTATGGTAATAATTTGGTAGCCTGTAGGTTCTTTACAGTGTGTCCAAAATCATTGGAAAAAACTTTGATCATCCCGGCTAACAAGGTAAGGATTCCCTCTTTGGAACACAGTCAGTGAGGAGTAATTGTTTTTTTTTTAGAAGGCAGAACTCTGCAGTCATGGAGCTGTAGGTTTGCTACTAATATTCTTGGGGAGGCAGTGATATTGCTGGTGCTGTTACCTAAAGCAGCGTTTCCCAAACTCGGTCCCGGGGCCGCCCTGGGTGCACGTTTTGTTTTTTGCCCTTGCATTACACAGCTGATTCAAATAATCAGTTGATTCAAATAAGCTTGATGATGAGTTGATTATTTGAATCAGCTGTGTAGTGCTAGGGAAAAAAACAAAATGTGCACCCAAGCTCGGCATGTGACCGAGTTTGGTAAACCCTGACCTATGGAAGGGTGTGTATTGTAAGTCAAAAACACTGACAGTAAATGTGAAGGTATTTGACAGTCCTGCTTTTGGAGATATGTGAACAGAACAGATTTGCTTCATAATGAATAATCCAACATGTCTTTCTGTTTTAGATTATTGTCCTGCTGAAAGGTGAATTAATCTCAGTGTCTGGTGGAAAGCAGACTTAACCAGGTTTTCCTCTATGATTTTGCCTGTGCTTAGCTCCATTCCGTTTCTTTTTTATCCTGAATACTCCCCTGTCCTTAACGATAACAAGCATACCCATAACATGATGCAGTCACCACAATGCTTGAATATATGGAGAGTGGTACTCGGTAATGTGTTGTATTGGATTTGCCCCAAACAATACTTTGTATTCACACCTTTTGCAGTATTACTTTAGTGCCTTATTGCAAACAGAATGCATGTTTTGGAATATGTTTTATTCTGTACAGGCTTCCTTCTATTCACTCTGTCAGTTAGGTTAGTATTGTGGAGTAACTACAATGTTGTTGATCCATCTTCAGTTTTCTCCTATCACAGCCATTCAATTCTGTAATTGTTTGAAAGTCACCATTGGCCTCATGGTGAAATCCCTGAGCAGTTTCCTTCCTCTCCGGCAACTGCGTTAAGAAGGTTGCCTGTATCTTTGTAGTGACTGGGTGTAATTAATAACTTCACCATGGTCAAAGGGATATTCAATGTCTATTTTTATTTTTTTGCCAATGTACCAATAGGTGCCCTTCTTTGCAAGGCATTAGAAATCCTCCTTTGTCTTTGTGGTTGAATTTGTGTTTTAAATTCACTGCTCGACTGAGGGACCTTACAGATGTTGTATGTGTACTGTATGTGTACTGTAGAAGATGGGGCCGAAGAACATGGCTGACGTTTTACATTCTCCCAACCAATTGTGCAATTTTGTAATTTTTTTGAGTTTGGTGTAACATATTTTTTAATTTATTGTGTACATAATGTTGCTGCTCCTCATTATTGTTATTCTTATTMTGTTACTTTTTATTATTGCTTTTTATTTTAGCCTACATGGTAAATATTTTCTTCTTGAACTGCACTGTTGGTTAAGAGCTTGTAAGTAAGCATTTCATGGTAAAGTCTACATTTGTTGTATTCGGCGCATGTGGCAAATACAGTTTGATTTGGTTTGATGTGTGGGGTACAGAGATGAGTTAGTCATTCCAAAATCATGTTAAACACTATTATTGCACACAGACAAAAAATAACATGTTTCCACTTTGACATTATGGGGAATTGTGTGACATTATGGGGTATTGTGTGACAAAGAATCTCAATTGAATCCATTTTAAATGTAGGCTGTAACTCAACAATAAAAAATAAGAATGTGCAGTTGAGGAAAACAACATGTGTAATTTCTGCATTGATAATTAAAGGCTTCGAAAAATAATGATTTAACCTCACTACTTTAACATGCAAAATCAAGCATCATATGGTAAAAACAGAAAAAACATGCTGTAAAATGTATTTATTTCAGTGCAGATAAATCACCACAGACTGCATCATAGTGAACTGATCCAACCTGAGGCTGTCTATTAAAAACATTAGCATTTTAATTTTTTGTGAAGGGCAGGTCTCATGTCAAAGAGAAACATCAAGCCACCAAATGGGCTTGGTGCAGATGGACAAGAATGAGCAGATCTACACAACTTGGCCTGGAAAACCAAAGYGAGAGTATTGTGAAGAACAGTCAGGAAAGAGAGGAATCACAACATTAGTTTGTAAATAACACAGCCTCTGTACACTCTTAGAAAAAAAASTGCTATCTAGAACCAAAAAGGTAAATCGGCTGTCCCCATAGGAGAAGCCTTTGAAGAACCCCATGTAGAACCCTTTCCACAGAGGGTTCTACATGGAACCCAAAAGAGTTTTACCTGGAACCAAAAAGGGTTATCCTATGGGGACAGCCACAGGACCCTTTCGGAACCCTTTTTTCTAAGAGTGTAGAGTGTGTAATGTTCCCAATGTAGTGTGTGATGTTATGGTTTGCCCTTATAGTTCCAATTAGAGTATTTATTAGAAAACTGAAACCACAGCTGTTTATTTCATCACTTTGATTCTGAAATGCAAAATAGTGAACCAATTGGAGAAATAGATAGCTCCCAGGCAGCATCTTGGTGAAGCATGCTTAGAGTAGTTGGCATTAGACTGGGCCTTAGGAAATACACAATGCCTAAGGAAATACTTGCAACTGTTTTGAAGCAGAGAACAATTGATGAATAAATACGTGAGTATTTGTTTCAGACCTAGACAATGTGGTGCATTATTTAGGGCCCTATYAAATCKGTTTTTATTATTTGCGTGATTCCGATTTGTTTTTTCAAATAATAGAAAAACAACTAAATTGTATTCCACAACAATGCTTAAACCACATCAGGAGACCACATTTGAGGTCTGGGAAAGATCTAAGATATTTTCATTTTTGGGTGTAGATACTAATTCAAGTGTGCACCAGCCAGAGACMTGTTTGGTTAGTAGTGTTTTTATAGCGCACATGAGATTGCAGAGTTTGCTAAACAAATTGCCACTGGATTAATGCAAATAATCATGATATCATTCTGTCAGGTAGGAATAGACTACTTTTTAGTGAAGATTTAATTGAGAAGGTTTTTGGGAAAGCCTTTCCATCTACCAGAAGACGYTTGTCATTGGTAACGGCTACACAAAGTGGTAAATAAACACGCACAGACAGGGGCATTCCTGTGCCATTGCCACTTTAAAAATTTGAAGGAAAATATGAATCACTGATGCATTTTGTACATGTCTTATGATAATCTTGGGCAAATTAATTCATTTTCTAATAAGTTCAATACATTTAGTTGATTTTCTACTAGTTAAAACATTTTTTGAATTGTTGAATTCAATSTCTGTATTCTGTGATTCCGTCCACGTTKTCTGAATTGCGGATTTTTTAAGGCCCTAATTAATTGAAAAGTCCCAAAATGTGACACATTATGCCAGATTTGTTAAAAATTGGAGTACCAGCGAGCATGGAAAGCAATATACAGGTAGTTACATTTCCTCTCCTCATTCCCTGAGGCTGTGTTTTGCTCTCTGGCCTGGCTGTCATATCCTTTGCATGATATCACATACAAATTCTACTGCTTGTTGCAAGTTAAAAAGATAGATTTTGAGGCACTTGCTCTTCAGCACAATGGAAAAWTGCCAAGAGCAAAGAGGTATTCTTAGTTGACCCTGAGCTTGGCTTTTATGTTTACTGGTATTTACTGCTTCACTCTCTCTCTCTGTGCTGTCTCTTATACACATCTAGATGTGTATAAGAGACAGGTGTGTGTGTGTGTGTGTGTTATTGCCAGGGGATTTTCTCTGCCATCATGTTTTTCCTGTAGTGTGATCCTTTTAATGGATGTTTGGAACTGCCCAAAGCATGCTCAGAATATCTGCTCCTCAGATGGCTGGCTTTCCAGTTTCATCTATGAATTAACACTAGAAGAGCAGAGTGAGTCATTTTGAGTCAAATGTCTGCCATTTTTAAAGTCATGCTCCCTCCGTCCTTAACATACGCATGCTATAAGAACTTTGATATCACAAACAGAATTTGTGTTATAAGCKGTTTTAGGAGGACAGCGTAACATGCAGGTAATAATATTATTTTTCTCCCTGTAAGGCATTGTTGTATATCTGAGTACTAAACCTAGAAGTCTGAGATGAGGGGTTGTGTTTGGCCATCACCCCAACAACAGAGTGATGGTCTGGTCTGAGTTGTTATACATGTTGTTTACCAGTACAGTATGAGTAGGAGAGGAAGCCAATCTTCAGTTGTTTGCAGAGGTTTCAAAATGCGTTTTAGCCTATTCTTACAGTTGAGAACATTTAAGAACCATTATTGTCTATGGCTTGTCTTTCTGAACTGTACCAAGGCTTACGAAAGGGAGCATAAGGATATTCATTGTTGTAGTAGTGGCTTTGTCATCTAAACAATATGCAGTATATGCATTTGTTTTCCCTTGGGGAGGTCAAGAGGTATAGATCCGGGTTATTCAATTTGGGGTATTGCAGGGGGTCCGTGGAAATATATATAGCATTTTCTATTGTATTTTATGAATATTGCTGGAATCAACAGTATAAAAGAAGAGACTATCTTATTTCTAATGATGTGAACTATATTTCTCAACTCCTAATATTGAACAAATTACACTCACTGGAGTATCTGAAACAGGCTTAAAAAAACACCCGCAAATAGGCAGTGTGGCAAGTGTCGCTGGCTACTGGTAAGCTTTCTTGACATGGACATACATTMTTGCCAACACATGGCTAACCTTCGTTTAAAGGTCCAATGCAGCCGTTTTTATCTCAATATCAAATAATTTCTGGGTAACAATTAAGTACCTTACTGTGATTGTTTTCAATTAAAATGGTAAAAAGAAGAACAAATAGCTTCTTAGCAAAGAGACATTTTTCWAAAKATAATTTAGCTTGGCCTGTCTGGGAGTGGTCTGAGTGGGGAGGGGAAACTGGAAAATTAGCTGTTATTGGCAYAGAGGTCTGTAACTTTCTTTCTTATTGGTRTATTCGCTAATTTACKGCATGGTGATGTCACCATGGAAGGCCAAAACTCCATCCCACCAAAAGAGGCTGAAATTTCAGGTGGTCTTTTCAAACAACTCTTACACTAAAAGGGCATTATCACKATTTTCACAATTTCACAGTTTTGTTCCAAACTCATAGTGTGGAAACATATATAAAACACATGAAAATCACATTTTCGACTGCACTTGGCCTTTAACCAGCTAAACTGCTGCTCTTAGCAAAAATGTGTTTTGGAGTTTCTAGCTAATAGGCTATGTTAGAGTTTACACTTCCTCTTCCAATTATAACGTGGGAAGGTCAAAATAATGAAAAACTATCTGCCAAATCTATTCATTTTAAAATGTTGATTACTTCACCTTGCCAATATCATTCACCTGATGATAAGACAAGACATGTGAAGCATTATTTTTGATGACTTATGATGGGGTCTCTGGATCACCYGTTTGCCTGGGAGYGGGTCCTTGGGCAAGAAAAGGTTGAAGACCCCTGGTATACTGTAGATGATCACATTAGTCAGGATCCTTCTCTGTGGTCAATGCCAAGCTCTATGAATGTGTTTTAGTCATTAAATCAGTCATTTCTATTTAGAGGCACAGGGGAAGAGAGTTTAGCCTGAACCTCATTGCCATTTCAGTCAGAGCTCTCCTTTTGTTTTCTGTGTGTGATCAGCTAGTCTTACCAAGGCCCACTATTACAGTAAGTGTTTTCAGTTGTCATATGACTCCATGAAAGGTACAGGATATGACATTTCATAAATAAATATCTATGAATAATTTAAARGGTTTACATTTTYGTGGGATTACTGCCAGTAACACAGATACACTGTGGAAGACCATTTTTTGGGTAAATTTGTCAGTCTTCTATGAGTAATCTTTTAAATGGAAAGCATTGCTTTTTAAGTTACTTTTTACAGTCCGCTGTCACTAAGTGTCACTGGCTTGGGGCGGTGGATGGATGGGGTGGACCATGGCAGCTAGTGCTTCCCCAGAAGAGTGTCTATGTGGGCCATGTAAAGTGGAATGGAGGTAGCTAGCCATAAGGTCTGTAGTTAATTCTGGGCCTGTCTGTCACCTGCTGGAGGTACATTTTGAATAATGATATTACTCTGCTGATTTTCCTCTCATCACTGAGCTGGGGGAGAAAATCAATGATCTTGGATCATTACCTTGCAGTATGACAGATAGCAGCAGGCAATGGGAGGATATTTGACCATCCTATAAAGATAAAAAAAATAACWGTTTTTTAATGTATTTTATTGTGCTACACAAACTTGGAAGTAAAATGTTAATATCAAAAACCTTATGATGCACCCCTTTTGATATGTACATTTTTGTACATATAAACTCAGCAAGTTTTCAGCATCCTGTATTTCAAAGAAAGTTCGTAAAAATCCTTGTAACTTCACAGATCTTCATTGTAAAGGGTTTTAACACTGTTTCCCATGCTTGTTCAATGAACCATAAACAATTAATGAACATGCACCTGTGGAACGGTCGTTAAGACACTAACAGCTTACAGACGGTAGGCAATTAAGGTCACAGTTATGAAAACTTAGGACACTAAAGAGACCTTTCTACTGACTCTGAAAAACACCAAAAGAAAGATGCCCAGGGTCCCTGCTCATCTGCGTGAACGTGCCTTAGGCATGCGTTGCAAGGAGGCATGAGGACTGCAGATGTGGCCAGGGCAATAAATTGCAATGTCCGTACTGTGAGACGCCTAAGACAGCGCTACAGGGAGACAGTGGCAGACCACCGTTTAAAACAACACCTGCACGAGATCGGTACATCCGAACATCACACACACTGCGGGACAGGTAAACAGATACACCAGGAATACACAACCTCCATCAGTGCTCAGACTGTCCGCAATAGCTGAGAGAGGGCTGGACGAGGGCTTGTAGGCCTGTTGTAAGGCAGGTCCTCACCAAAACATCACCGGCAACAACGTCGCCTATGAGCACAAACCCACCGTTGCTGGACCAGACAGGACAGGCAAAAGGGCTCTTCACTGACGAGCCTGTCTCACCAGGGGTGATAGTCAGATTCGCGTTTATCGTCAAAGGAATGAGCGTCACACCGAGGCCTGTATTCTAGAGCGGGATCGATTTGCAGGTGGAGGGTCCGTCATGGTCTGGGCGGATGTGTCACAGCATCATCGGACTGAGCGTGTGTCATTGCAGGCAATCTCAACGCTGCTGCATTACAGGGAAAGACATCCTCCTCCCTCATGTGGTACCCTTCCTGCAGCTCATCCTGACATGACGCTCCAGCATGACAATGCCACCAGCCATACTGCTTGTTCTGTGCGTGATTTCCTGCAAGACAGGAATGTCAGTGTCTGCCAATGGCCAGCGAAGAGCCCGGATTTCAATTCCATTGAGCACGTCTGCGGACCTGTTGGATCGGAGGGTGACGCGCTAGGGCCATTCCCCCAAGAAATGTCCGGAACTTGTAGGTGCCTTGTGGAAGAGTGGGTACATCTCACAGCAAGAAACTGGCAAATCTGGTGGTCCATGAGGAGAGATGCACTGCAGTACTCAATGCAGCTGGGGCCACACCGATACTGACTGTACTTTGATTTTGACCCCCCCCTTGTTCGGACACATTATTTTCCATTTCTGTTAGTCCACATTTCTGTGGAAACTTGTTCAGTTATGTCTCCAGTTTTAAATCTTGTATGTTCATACAAATATTTACACATGTTAAGTTTGCTGAAAATAAACGCAGTTGACAGTGAGAGGACGTTTCTTTCTTTTTCTGAGTTTATATAATAATAGTGACATGAGGAATAAATAGACAGGGAATAACAATAATGAGTAAAAATAACATGGCTATATACAGGGAGTACCAGTACCAAGTCAGTGTGCAGGGATATGAGGTAATAACATGGCTATATACAGGGAGTACCAGTACCTAGTCAATGTACAGGGGTACGAGGTAATAACATGGCTATATACAGGGAGTACCAGTACCAAGTCAGTGTGCAGGGGTACGAGGTAATAACATGGCTATATAGAGGAAGTACCAGTACCGAGTCAATGTGCAGGGGTATGAGGTAATTGAGGTAGCTATGTACATATAGGTAGGGGTAAAGGGATAGGCAACAGGATAGATAATAGACAGTAGCAGCAGCGCATGTGGTGTGAGTGTGAGTGTGTGGCGTCAGTATGCATGTGTGCGTGTGTTATGTGTGTGTGTGGGCGAATGTAGTGTATGTGTGTGTGTGTGTGTGTGTTGGGGTGTCAGTGTACGTATGTGTAAGTGTGTGGGTAGTGTGTGTGCATAGAGTTTTTGCAGGTAGTCCAGGTCGCCATTTGTAGGTCTCTATAAAATCYGTTTTATTTTTTGCCTGATTCAATTTAGTTTTTCCTTGTTTTTTGGGGCATTTGCTCTCAAAATCCCACTTTTTTGATAGAACATCCAATTTCTTAGTTTTTCTGAAGTCCACAACAATGATTAAACCACATCAGGAGACCACTCTTGGAAAATAGAAGAAATGTGTAAGTGCCCTCCAGCAAGAGACCGTTGATTGGTCAGTGATGTTTCTGTAGCGCTCATGTGATTGCAGAGTTTGCAAAACAAATGGCCACTGGATTGATGCAAATAATCATGCAATCATTCTGCCAGTACCTAGGATTAGGGCCTTGTKCGGAGTATGCAGAATGTCCAYAGCTGCCGACTCGTTGAAGTAGAAATGCTAATCCATCGCTGTTCTGATGGCCAGCAGCTGTTTTCGGTCATAGGAAATGATGGTGAAGACATTATGTACAAAACAATTTAGATCAGGGGAAAAAACACAAAATAGCAGAAATGGTCAGGACCCCGTAAGACTGCTGCTATCCACTGCAGCTGAGCTGCCACTGTTGTGGGGTTTACTCTTTACTTACTTCCTACTAACATTGTTGTGGGTTTACTGTTTACTTCCTACTAACAGTGTTGTGGGGTTTACTGTTTACT
This sequence comes from Salvelinus sp. IW2-2015, assembly GCF_002910315.2. Taxonomy (NCBI): domain Eukaryota; kingdom Metazoa; phylum Chordata; class Actinopteri; order Salmoniformes; family Salmonidae; genus Salvelinus; species Salvelinus sp. IW2-2015. The sequence continues at coordinate 30,905,556 of NC_036863.1, read as the reverse complement.
TCCTACTAACATTGTTGTGGGTTTACTGTTTACTTCCTACTAACAGTGTTGTGGGGTTTACTATTTACTTCCTACTAACAGTGTTGTGGGTTTACTGTTCAAAAGGCAGTAACGGATGACCATGTGTTTTAGTGAGTCCGCCAGATCAGAGGCAGTAGGGATGACCATGTGTTTAGTGGCTCCGCCAGATCAGAGGCAGTAGGGAATGACCATGTGTTTAGTGAGTCCGCCAGATCAGAGGCAGTAGGGATGACCATGTGTTTAGGAGTCCGCCAGATCAGAGGCAGTAGGGATGACCATGTGTTTAGTGAGTCCGCCAGATCAGAGGCAGTAGGATGACCATGTGTTTAGTGACCGCCAGATCAGAGGCAGAAGGGAGGACCATGTGTTGTCTTGATAAGTGTGTGAAATGGACCATTTTCCTGTCCTGCTAACCATTCGAAATGTAATGTGTACTTTTGGGTGTAAGGTAAAATGTATGGAGTAAAAAATACATTGTTTCTTTAGGAATGTAGTGAAGTAAAGTAAAAGTAGTCAAAAATATAAATAGTAAAGTAAAGTACAGATTAGAGGTCGACCGATTAATCAGCATGGCCGATTAATTAGGGCCGATTTGAAGTTTTCATAACAATCGTTAGTCGCGCATTTTTGGACGCCGATTATGGCCGATTACATTGCACTCCATGAGGAGACTGCATGGCAAGCTTGACCACCTGTTACGCGAGTGCAGCAAGGCCAAGGTAAGTTGCTAGCTAGCATTAAACTTATCTTATAAAAAAACAATACATCTTAACATAATCACTAGTTACTAGACATGGTTGATGATATTACTAGTTTAACTACTGCCTGTTAATTTATCATCGAATCACAGCCTACTTCGCCAAATGGTTGATGATTTAACAAGCGCATTCGCAAAAAAAGCACTGTCGTTGCACCAATGTACCTAACTATAAACATCAATGCCTTTCTTAAAATCAATACACAAGTATATTATTTTTAAACCTGCATATTTAGTTAAAATAAATTAATGTTAGCAGGCAATATTAACTAGGGAAATATTAACTACGGAACGGTTCCGTTTTTTCACTGAAAGAATAAACGTTTTGTTTTCGAAATTATAGTTTCTGGATTTTATCTATTAATGACCTAAGGCTCCTATTTCTGTGTGTTTATTATATTATAATTAAGTCTATGATTTGATATTTGATAGAGCAATCTGACTGAGCGTGGGTAGGCAGCAGCAGGCTCGTAAGCATTCATTCAAACAGCACTTTCCTGCGTTTGCCAGCAGCTCTTCGCAATGCTAGAAGCACAGCTCTGTTATGACTTCAAGCCTATCAACTCCCGAGATTAGGCTGGCAATACTATAGTGCCTATAAGAACATCCAATAGTCAAAGGTATATGAAATACAAATGGTATAGAGAGAAATAGTCCTATAATCCTATAATAACTACAACCTAAAACTTCTAACTGGAATTATTGACACAGA
>NC_036863.1:30712372-30902232 GCF_002910315.2 Salvelinus sp. IW2-2015 | reverse complement strand
TTTACTTCCTACTAACAGTGGTTTGTGGCGTTTTACTGTTTTACTTACCTACTAAACAGTGTTGTGGGTTTAATGTTAAAAGGAAACACCAGCTTTCATATGTTCTCATGTTCTGAGCAAGGAACTTAAACGTTAGCTTTTTTACATGGCACATATTGCACTTTTACTTTCTTCTCCAACACTGTGTTTTTGCATTATTTAAACCAAATTGAACGTTTRATTATTTATTTGAGACTAAATAGATTTTTATTATGTATTATATTAAGTTAAAACAAAAGTGTTCAGTCAGTATTATTGTAATTGTCAATTGTCTGTATCWGTATCGGTATCGGTATCGGCGTTGGAAAATCATAATCGGTCGACCTCTAGTACAGATATCCCKAAAAACTACTTAAGTAGTACTTTAAAGTATTTTTACTAAAGGTACTTTACACCACTGGTGAGTGGTGGGGTCAATAAACCAGAATTGGAAGGTCCTCCATCATCGTTTTAATTTCCAGTTTGGGAAAATGTTGGCTTCCCAGTAAATTACAACGGCGTTGGACAGAGAGTTGTTGATAAAACATTAACAGTATGATGCTACGCTCAACGAGAATAYCCTATGCAGCTGTCAACACCTCAAATATGTTGACAATTTTACACTGATATCACCTCTGTATACCGGAGCAAGACGGAAACAACACAACATCGTCTCCCCTCTGCAGTCAAGCAGACCTTGGCATCTGATTTAGAAAGAAATTACAAAAGCGATAGGTAGGCTATGTTTATATTTCTTACAGTCTTTGGTTTATACCTGCGGATATGCACCCATTCACGGTGGTTGAGAAATGGGGGTTTCAGTAGTGGTTTTAGCACCTCGTGGAAATGCTCAAGCCARGTTATGAACTTCCCTCTTGCGCCCATTTTAGCAATCAGGTAGTACCCTCTCTATATAAGCCAACCAAAGCCAAAGTTTTCAAATGAATTGGCCAATGCACCCTGTGTTGCCCTTACTTAACAGTGACAGCCCATCACATTACCCCAGAGTAGGAGATGTACCGTGCTACAAACGCACATCTGGCAGTGAAGGAGGCAGTGTCATGGTGCGTTCATAACCAAGTGGGAATTTATCACATACAACTGGGAAAAATCCACTTGAACAGCCCTCAAAACTGATAATTACTAGTGGGAAACTCGTCTATCAGCCTGAACACCCACTTCTCCCACATGATGACCTCTGACGTCACCTACTAAGGAAATGGCCTCTGTAACAACAGCATTTTTGGCAGTTAAATGCAACAGCAAAACATTATTTATAAAATATATCTATTAATGTAGTTTTTGAAATCGGTAATTTGTTTGCAAGCATGATAGCTTTACTTGTAGTTTATGGTTGACACAGCTTGTCGGTCATTATCCAATCGGCTTTTCTCAACGAGTTCAAATCACATGAATGCATCCAACTGGTATTTATGACTTCACAACTGGTAAATTCCCACCTCCCACATGGTTACAAATGCAGCATCAGAGTGGAAACTTGAGAGGCCCAACATAACAATCCGATCACAACAGACAATGCAAGAAACATTATGAATGCTGAACATTGTGAATGGCATTTCATTTTCCCACTGTACCGAAACTGATCCGAACTGTGACCCCAAAAACCGCAATACGTACCGAACCGTGGGTTTGGTGAACCGTGGGTTTGGTGAACCGTGGGTTTGGTGAACCGTGGGTTTGGTGAACCGTGGGTTTGGTGAACCGTTAGCTATTGTGCCTTCAGAAAGTATTTTTCTCCATTATGTTGTGTTATAGCCTGAATTAAACATTTATTAAATTGAGATTTTTTTACTGGCTTACACACAATACCCCATAACATCAAATTAATACAAAATGAAAAGCTGAAATGTCTTGAGTCAATAAGTATTCAACCCCTTTATTATGGCAAGCCTAAATAAGTTCAGGGGTAATTTTTCTGTACGGTCCCTCAGTTGAGCAGAGAATTTCAAACAAAGATTCAAGAATCAAAGGGCACCTATTGGTAGATGGGTAAAAAAAAAAAAATTAAAACGACATTGAATATCCCTTTGAGCATGGTGAAGTTATTAATTAAACTTTGGATGGTATATCAATAGACCTATCACGTTTTAGGGAAGATCCAGATGCAGACAGTGTCGAAGTAACACAAGTTTATTACTAGAACAGAGGTCAGGCAAAACGACAGGTCAAGGGCAGGCAGAGTTCGGTAATCCAGATCAGAGTCCAAAAGGTACAGAACGGCAGGCAGTCTCAGGGTCAGGGTAGGCAGAGTTCAATAATCCAGTGTGGTGTGACAAGGTACAGAATGGCAGGCAGGCTCAGGGTCAGGGCAGGCTGAATGGTCAAAACCGGGAAAACTAGAAAACAGGAACTAGAAACAGATAGGAGCAAGGGGGAAAACACTGGTAGGCTTGACGAAAAAAAACGAACTGGCAACAGACAAACAGAGAACACAGGTATTAATACACTGGGGATAATGCGGAAGATGGGCGACACCTGGAGGGGGGTGGAGACAAGCACAAAGACAGGTGAAACAGATCAGGGTGTGACAACACCCAGTCACAACAAAGATCCTTCCTAACTCCGTTGCCGGAAAGGAAGGAACCCGCTCAGGGATTTCACCATGAGGCCAGTGGGGACTTTAAAACAGTTACAGAGTTTAATAGCTGTGATAGGAGAAAACTGAGGATGGATCAACAACATTGTAGTTACTCCACAATACTAACTGACAGAGTGAAATTGACAGAGTGAAAAGAAGGAAGCCTGTACAGAATACAAATATTCAAAAACATGCATCCTATTTGCAACAAGACACTAAAGTAATACTGCCCCAAAAAATGGCTAAAATGTTTGAGGCAAATCCAATACAACACATTACTGAGTACCACTCTACATATTTTCAAGCAGAAGTGGTGGCTGCATCAATCGTTAAGGACTGGGAGTTTTTCTCTATAAAAAATAAATGGAATGGAGCTAAGCACAGGTAAAATCCGAGAGGGAAACCTGTTTCAGTCTGCTTTCCACCAGACACGGAGATTAATTCACCTTTCAGCAGGACAATAACCTAAAGCACAAGACCAAATCTACACTGGAGTTGTTTCCCAAGAAGACAGTGAATGTGGCGGAGTTACAGTTCAGACTTAAATCTACTTGAAAATCAAGACCTGAAAATGGTTGTCTAGCAATGATCAACAACCAATTTAACAAAGCTTGGAAGAATTATGAAAAGATAAATCGGCAAATGTTGCACCATCCAGGTGTGGAAAGCTCTTAGATACTTACCCGGAAAGGCTCACAGCTGTAATTTCTGGCAAAAATGCTTCTTCAAAGTATTGACTTAGGGGTGTGAATACTTATGTACATGAGATATTTATGTATTTCATTTMAAATACATTTGCAAAAATTTCTAAAAACATGTTATCACTTTGCCATTATGGGGTCTTGTGTGTAGGTAGGTGAGGAAAAAATGATTTAATACATTTTTAATAAGTCAAGGGATATGAACACTTTCGGAAGGCAATATGAAGACATCTTCAGTTCACACAAGAATCAGTTACATCACACAGTCTAAGTGATCTGTTTTTGTGCTCGAGGCACTTAAGCTGATCCCTTTGGGTACATACTAACCCTGACCTAGGAACAGTGCTTATGTGAGGGATTGAATGAGCTGGGGTGAAAATACAGTCGGGTAGAAAACACTAGATGTATACTATAGAGAAATGACAATGACAGATCTCTCAGTAGGAGGAAGAGGAATAGCTCCAGAGAAGTGGAGCTCCATGACAGAGATGGAGGCAGGGAGTGCCTGCGGCATGCCTGTAGCACTGTAATGAAGTTTGTGGCTCGTGTGCCCATGCTGGGCCGATGGGCCAGACTCTCCCAGACTCGACGGGGGACGTTCATCTGAATATTCTTTCCCCACATGTAGCTACCCAATTAACACCAAGCACTTTACCCTGCCGAGTCCCAGGAAGGCTCAGCCAGCATCATGGAGCTTGGCGAACTGGCACCAAACGACCAAACAGCCTTTGATTTATGGACTTAATACTGTAGTGTACTACACCAAGGCAGGGTATTGTATTTCGTACAGAAAAAATCAGAAATCTAATATTTCCTCTTTCTTTCTCGTAAAAGTATTCTCCTCTCTCTCTTTTCTACGGTTGTACAGACTCTTTTGTCATGCAGCTTTGGAAGGTTAAGAGTGTTCCGGAATGCTACTGGCTTTTCAAGGTCCAGTGGCGATTTTAGCATGTAAATCTTGGTGGGGCAAAAATAAAAATGTAGGATCCATGTCAGCAAAGCCACTACATGATATAACACTAAACAATACATTAATTGCACTATAACGGGGACAAGCAGTGCCCAAAAACTGTTAGGGCCAACATAACGCTGTGCCAACAGCAGTCCCAACACCTTAGCACTGCTACACCTGGCTTTCAGCGGAGCCTTCTTAGTCAACGAAACAGTTCATTCAGCCTCATTTACTGCCTTTTAAAAAAACATAGCTGATATGGCAGACTTGCTTAAACTGACAATTGAGATGTAAAAATTATGGCATAAGGGAACGACAAGCAGATAAGAGGCCATCCGTAATTTCGATTAAGACATAAATTAGCAAGCGACGACGGACATAGTCAATATAACTATTTGTTCAGCACTTTTGAAATGTACAGTGACAGAATTCAGAACATGGGCCGTTCTTACAGTGTACTCCCTGCACACGTCAGAACCGTAGGATACATAAAGGGGGCATATAAACAGACAATGAAAGCTTTTACAATATTCGATGATTACATTTCTCTAAAACAGGTTATAGGCTATTTGTGCACCACCAAGTTAGAACAGTGGGTGAAATTAAGAGGTGAAAATAGACCAAATTATTAGGGTGAGGCACATTGAACTCCGTTTGGGTCTTTGCGTGTCAAAAATCAAAAAAGATACACGTCATATAGCACTATTTGACGCATTAAATAAGCTTTCAATTTGACACGTCAAATAACACAATTCTATTATAGAATGTGGTGTGTGCTAAWTTTGCACGTGCAAGCCAAGCACCACAACTACTAACGTAATGTGTTTACAATACCGCGTTGGTGAAAATAGACCAAATTATTAGGGTGAGGCACATGGGCTACTAACAGCTTACTACACAACATACACTTAGTATTACGTTCTTAGCTACAGTAAACATTTCTCCCTTGCATATTACATCATTTATGCAGCAGCATACAAGACATTTTTGGACTCACCTTCTGAAGGAGGCGCAGCGGTCCTTTGTGGGAAAAAAACACAGCCACTCCATTGAATAGCAGGTTAACGTTAGTAGTTTCTTTGCAACACTTGCAGTTAGCCACTGATTCCTTCCAAACAACTCATTGTTGAATTATTGTGTAATCTTTATGTACAAGGGCCGATGAGCACCGATACGTTATATCTATAATTTCTCTTCATTATTTCTCTTCATATGACAAGGATTAAAAAGGATTTGCCAGTAGAATGTTACTTGATGACAACTGATGATGTCTGCTAGCTAAGACTTTGAAAGTCCATTCAAAGCTACTGTAGATATAACGTTATTTGATGTCATTCTATCTGTGGCCAATGACCTTGAGCCTTCTTGGATGGGCACTTCTAATATAACTCTATGGCAGAACCCAAGGGGCTAACATTTTCGAGCTCTAACCTTAGAATTGGGGATGACGTACTGTCCCATGAGTGACAGAAAACTGATTCAATCATGACAGAAAAGTTAGCCAGTCTGGCTCAATGCTTTGTATTTTTTGCTGGCTATCCCCACTACCACAGCAAGGACTGAGCTAGGCTGAAACACCTGCATTTTGGAGCTGCCTTACTCAATAAAGCAAAAAAGAGACCATGTTTGTATGCAGCATTATTAACGCAATTACATTTTTTTTTGTTACATTGTTTACAAACTGATATGTGACACATATTAATGCCAAAATACCAAGCACAACAAGCAAGCCCCCCCCCCCCAAAAAAACAGGTTTTTTATATTTTTTATTATATACGTTTTTTACCTAAAAGTGTGGTGCTCAAAACAGGGGGCTCTGCCCCTCCCTGTCCTGAATGACAGGTCGCCGTTGCTAAGGTCATGGACCACGAAAAGATGTACAGCAACATTCATCCTGTTAAAGCCCATGGATTACGAGCAAATTACCGTGTGTTGTGCTGGCTGGTGTTACTCTGAATGATTTGTGTGTCCACTTGGCAGTTTATTTACAAACACCGTAATCATCTCATTAAAAGCTACTTGGTGCTCATCAGAAGACACTGCCTTAGCCCCAATGTGCTCCCATTAAACCTCTGCATTCAAAACATATTTTGCTAAGCACCCGAGTGGTAGAACTAAGCCGTTTTAACCAAGCAGACAAATGGTATACTGTAGTTTGCATTTATGGTGCAACTATAACCCAATATAATTTTGGAGCTTTAGGAGGAAAATGATATTTACTGTAACAGAAATAAGACTGATCGTATCCCAAATGGAACATGATTAACATTCATAAAATGGAAGGGTTGTATAATATTAACACAAGGTTATTTTAGGACTGCGTAGTTAAATTGCAACTTGCTCAGAGGAAAGATAAAATGTTACATTTTCCCAGTGCTACATTATGCATGTGCCCTTTTAGAGATGGGGAAATGTATATATTCTATTTCTTCCTATTTTATTACGTTAATGACATTTACAGAGTAATATTAGTTTTTGAGTGGGGAAAATAAGTTATGAATATCAACCTTATTGATTGGATTTGTTGTGCCTTATGAACTTTTCACTGGCTATTATTGTCCCTGGTTCACTAAGAGTAATTTTAATACATTTAACTCTGAGATGTAAGATGTTTGTGTTATTGAACATACTGAGAACACTGTCAATCTCACTATGAAGATGTTCTTGGGATTTTCTAGCTGCATATTCAACACATGTTGGTTGTAGCTACAGTGTATTACTCTATCCCCTAAATATTTTTTATACGTTTAAACAAATACATATCAACGTTAAGAAGGTACACAAATAAATTATTGCATGCGGTAGCCACTATTCATTAGTTTTTGCATCAGAGGAAGTGGTAATTCAATTAGTTTTTGCAACAGAGGAAGTGGTACATGAGAGTACCTCTTGTAAGACAGTGTGTACACAATAACCTTATGATAGAGAACCTGCCAGCCTAATTCGTTTGTGTGGAGCCGGAGTCAGAGGATCAGGTTAAAATATTGGTGGTACAGTAGGCTTATTAAGTTAGTAGTAGAAGACTGGTGGTAGAACTGGTAGAAGACTGGTGGTAGAACTGGTAGAAGACTGGTGGTAGAACTGGTAGAAGACTGGTGGTAGAACTGGTGAAGACTGGGTGGGTAGAACTGGTAGAAGACTGGTGGTAGAACTGGTAGAAGACTGGTGGTAGAACTGGTAGAAGACTGGTGGTAGAACTGGTAGAAGACTGGTAGAAGACTGGATCTAGATATGTATTTCCAAAATATAGAAATGGTGAAAAATAATGAAAATAGTTCATGACAAAAAATACTTAACTATTACCTCAACTGAAGGACAAAGGCAAAAGTGCCTCAAACAGGCTAAACACCCATAACCTCAAGCATCTGAGTATGGTATAGCTAAACTAACAGCATGTTACCAAGACAATGATCTATACCTGAATGAGGAGAAAGTGACTAAATGGTAGGTCTATTACAGCAACGGACAGAAGTTACATTTCGTAGCAGGTTAGGAGAACTTTCTAAAATTCTCACGACGCAACTAAAACATGCAACTTTTTTACAATAGCTTTACACCATCTAGCCACAATGATGCTAAAAGGACATGCCCTAACCTATTATTAGCGTTTCTGATAAACAATGAAAACACCCCCACAGCAGGAGAACTCAAACACAGAGAGGTGGACAACCTGTGTCTGATGTTGCGTTCATAACATTTAGTAAATTCGTTAATACCAGCATACCACTGGGGGAAAACGTGTTGCTCCCAGTTTACAAGTAGTACTACCTGAGTTCCCCACTTGTAATGAACGGAGCATGAAGCCCTGAACTGACCTGGGCGTGCTCCCCTTGGAGCCAGGTCAACACAGCAATGGTGAGTAGAACATGTTGGCGATTGGAACAAAGAAATTAAACAATTTCAACAACAATTAAAGGTTGTGTATGTAACCAGATTCTGCTGTTTATACATACTGTTTAAAGGAACTAGTGATAGCATAGTTAGGGAAATGTCCATGTGACAATAGCTCTCAGGCACAAATCCCATATACCTACCTACATGTCAAATAAAATTAAATATAATTTTATTGGTCACATACACATTTAGCAGATGTTATTGCGCGTGTAGTGAAATGCTTGTGTTTCTAGCTCCAAAAGTGCAGTAATATCTAACAAGTAGTATCTAACAATTTCACAACATTACACACATTTAAAGTATGTTAAAAGGGTACAAAAATCTACAAAAAGGAACTACTACTGTATATTCATGAGCTAGCTACTCCAATGTTTTTGCATCAAAAGGAGTACTGAGAGCACCTCTTGTAGACAGTGTGGACTGTGTATGCTAAAATAGGTGCCTTACCTAGGCTCCCTGCCTCAGAGTTTATACAGTAACCTCACCAAAAACAGCCTTGTTTCAACTAGTGGTGTTGACTCCCCACTCATCATTTTCCAGCCACACCTACCCTGAGTAATTACCTTTACACGCACAGAACAGCCTCGTCCAGCCAGGGGGCTGGCTGCGGCACAGAATACAAATGGCCCATAAAAATGCCTTCAACTGCCAATTAGTCAAGCAAGATATGTACTGAGCTTGCTATTAATAACCTATTACCACAAGCCGGACAAAGATGGCACAGCCTAATGAGCATTTGATTGTCATATTTGTCTTGAATGCTGTTAAAGATTACAAATGTCAGAGGGCAAACATTGTCAGTAGTCTCTTCTGATTTCTTGCTGAAGTTTGTATTATGGGGAGTTTTTCCCCCCTCCGTTCCCAAAGTATAGAAGGACAGTGGGGTGTGAAGGCAATCCTCTCTGCTACAGGGTCGAGTGTTTGGGTCAAGGCCATGGCCAAGGTTTAGTGGCTGTCAGGCGGCAATGATAGAAAGGTCAGCCCAAGCAGAGCTCAGGGCAGAACAGACGGGTTCATATCAAGGTTATAGTGTGCTTTATGCTACACAGCAAAACACTACTAGGCTGTGATGAACTGCAGCCTTATACTAGGACACAGATGCAAAATAACAGTATTCATCATTGTGCTACTGTTATATTACTACTGAGTAATGCTAATGGTAAATAAAAAAATAACTGCCTCTGTAGCTCTGGGGATAAAATACATTGTTCGCCACATGATTTCTGTCATTGTGTTTCATAGCAGTCCATCAGATTCTGCTGTAAATTAAAGTTATCTCTCAATCTGTTCCTATAAGGGCTCCTCCTCCCCTGTGTCTATAAAGCAGCTCAATCTTCTAACACCACCACCCAGCAGCAACCCCTTAGAACAAGGACACGCTGATTAAAGACACTAATATCCAAATAATTACTTTTTACTTGATTTATATAGTTTTCGCACAGTACTGGGACACAACATTAGCAATGTGTGAGGTAAATTCATTGTTCTAAGTCTTTATTCTGTCTCCACTTCCTCCAGATTGGTCTTGCATTTTGGATCCAATGACTGAATGAGCTTGGTTCAGTGTTGCCAGGCATGGAGCAGATGGATTGTAAGCCTTACCAGTCGTTGTCCAAGGCCCGGAATGAGATGGAGCTCGCCTACACCAGCTCCTCAGACGAAAGCGAGGACGGCAGGAACCTTTGCAAATCCTACACATCCCGAGAGACCCTGCCCGACTACGGCCAGGAGATGAGACTAAACTACAACAGCCACAGAGCCAAGCGGAAAACAGTGGAGGAACACACTGGAGGTGCGCTATAACCACACACCACAAACTAGTTTAGCCAGTCACAATGAGATTGTTAAATAGTAATTCAATTGAAATAGTAATTTGTTTTGATTGGTAACTGTGCTGGGGGCATTTATACGGTAAATACCCGTTCTATTTTGTAGTTATTGATAAACGCACAGGTTCCAGGTTAATCCGTTTTCCCTGCACAGGTTATGGTCAGTTATGATGTCAAAGTGGCAGAGAGGTTGCAGGGGGAGACAGGCAAATGCAGTGTGATTGTATGCATGGTAAGACTTATCATGACATTGCAGCTAGCCAAATGAATTTTATAATCTCATGTCCCCGTATCCACATATCCCCTGGTAAATGTATGAAAACTCTACTCTGCTGGTACCTGCAGTGACTATGGAAGGATTGCATGCTAATGTGGAAGGTAGACTCGGTTGAATGTTGTTGTGAAAAATGTGAATAACAGAGGTAATGCAGTTATTCCATAAATTGTTTCCTAGTCTAGCTAGTCACACATAGGAGCTTTTTAACACCTTAGGGCTGTGTTGGGGTTTGGGGGGTGGGATGGGATAGGGATGGGGGGAGTGTATAATTATGTTTGAATTGACTTTTTCTCTGTACAATATAACACAATCACACCTCTATTCTAACCACTCTAAACAATGATTGTTAGGAAATGAGAATAGGAAATGAGTGTTACAGGGAAAACACAAAACTCACTTATCGAATTATGAGTGGTTTTAGTGGTGATGTTTCTACTCAGTTGTTCATTGCACAGTCTATATTGTTATCTACCTTATTCACTGAACACATAGTGCAGTATGCCATCACTGTCTCTTGAAGGTTCCTCATACAAAAATGTCACACGATCTGGTCTGCTTCAGGAAGACATAAAATACCACTATGGAGGTTATTTCAGGTCCCATCTAAACCACTGGTTGACTATTTACCTTTCACAATATACAGTTGAAGTCATTAAAGCTCGTTTTTCAACCACTCCACACATTTCTTGTTAACAAACTATAGTTTTGGCAAGTCGGTTAGGACATCTACTTTGTGCATGACACAAGTAATTTTTCCAACAATTGTTTACAGACAGATTATTTCACTTATAATTCACTGTATCACAATTCCAGTGGGTCAGAAGTTTACATCTGTCTCTTATACACATCTAGATGTGTATAAGAGACAGGTGGATGTATTTCAAGGCCTACTTTCAAACTCAGTGCCTCTTTGCTTGACATCATGAGAGAATCAACAGAAATCAGCCAAATCAGCCAGAAATTGTAGACCTCCACAAGTTTGGTTCATCCATGGGAGCAATTTCCAAACACCTGAAGGTGTCACGTTCATCTGAGGAACACCATCCCAACCGTGAAGCACGGAGGTGGCAGCATCATGTTGTGGGGGTGCTTTGCTGCAAGAGGAACTGGTGCGCTTCACAAAATAGATGGCATCATGAGGGAGGAAAATTGTGTGGCTATATTGAAGCAACATCTCAAGACATCAGTCAGGAAGTTAAAGCTTGGTCGCAAATGGGTCTTCCAAATGGACAATGACCCCAAGCATACTTCCAAAGTTGTGGCAAAATGGCTTAAGGACAACGAAGTCAAGGTATTGGAGTGGCCATTACAAAGCCCTGACCTCAATCCCATAGAACATTTGTGGCCAGAACTGAAACGGTGTGTGCGAGCAAGGAGGGCTACAAACCTGACTCAGTTACACCAGCTCTGTCAGGAGGAATGTGCCAAAAATTCATCCAACTTATTGTGGGAAGCTTGTGGAAGGCTACCAGAAATGTTTGACCCAAGTTAAACAATTTAAAGGCATTGCTACCAAATAGTAATTGACTGTATGTAAACTTCTYACCCACTGGGAATGTGATAAAATAAATAAAAGCTGAAATACATKATTATCTCTACTATTATTCTGACATTTCACATTCTTAAAATAAAGTGGTGATCCTAACTAACCTAAGACAGGGAATTTTTACTTGGATTGAATGTCAGGAATTGTGAAAAACTAAGTTTAAATGTATTTGGCTAAGGTGTATGTAAACTTCCGACAAGCACTTGTAAGATTGGGGGAACAACACAATCACAAACTGCAGTGTCATTGTAAACAGATGATTTCTAGGAGCTACTGTAAGGTTTCCTCACTACAGTTGTAGTTTATGATGTCAATTCTACATAGGACCTATATGAAAGATATTTGTAAGGTTATTGGGCGTAAGTATGTACAGGCACAGAACATGGACGTAAATAGAAGATTATGACATTATCTTAATAGTGATAGTACATCTGTACCGCAGTAGTTAAACTTTGATCAGTGTTGCTGTTTTCATTGTTTTACATGGAAATTCTTCTAACCATATTCTGTCTCTTTATGCAGTCCTGGAATAATTGCTGTTCTGAAATATTGTTGACATGACATATTCCTTGATCATTGTACGTTAATTTGAGTCATTTGAAGGTAAGAATTGAAGAACAAAGTTATGCTAAAAATGTCTTCAGTGTTATGACTATAATTTCTATAATAATAATTTATATGAGGATAATTTCTTATAATGCCTATCAGTAATTGATCATCTGATGATTAGAGTAGGTATTTCTATGTCAAATGATGATTTACACTTTCTAAAGATATAACACTTAACATTTATTTCACATATAGTATACTGTATTTGAAGGCAAAATGTGCATAWGAATAACACCTGATCAGCATCTCCCTCACATTGATATGATTAACAGTGCTATATTTCTAATCACATGATCATTTATATACTGTATTATCTTATTTTCCTTAGATTTACCTTAAAACTTATGCGAGTGATGGAAGATACATATTCTTGTCTTAACTGCAAATGTGAGCTTAAATCGGCTTTCAGCTCCCATGTATTACGGTATTCAAATGATACACCGAACAAAACATTTTGTTCTGGTTACCTTGGAAACTGCATAAAATGAACAAATGACATTTGCTTGGAGCAGCATCTTTTTCAACCTGAACAGATTGATTGCAAAACAGTATGCACATGATTTCAGCATTATCTGAACATTATCAGCATTATCAACATTATCAACATTATCAACATTATCAGGAGTGATTGGGAAAAAATCGATACAGTTACATATCGCAATATTTAGGATGATATTATATTGATACTTTGACACCAAAGATCGATTTTTTATCAAATAAAATACATACTGCATACAGTGAGCTCAATGTATTGGGACAGTGACATTTTGGGGGGGGGGCCCCCCCCAAAATGGGGGAGGGCTCTGTACTCCAGCACTTTGGATTTGAAATTATACAATGAGTATGAGGATAAAGTGCAGACTGTCAGCTTGAATTTGAGGGTAGCATCCACGTTAATGTAGAAGTGTTTAGAAACATATTTATTTATTTATTTATTAACCCAATTTTTGTATTTTCTTCCCAATTACGATCTTGTCTCATGTCTGCAACTCCCCAACGGGCTCGGAGAGGTGAAGGTCGAGTCATGCATATTCCTCCGAAATATGACCCGCCAAACCGCACACCCACCCGCTTAACCCAGAAGCCAGCCGCACCAACGTGTCAGGAAACACCGCTCAACTGACGACCGAAGTCAGTCTGCAGGTGCCCGTCCCGCCACAAGGAGTCGCTAGAGCGCGATGAGCCCCCGGCCAAACCCTCCCATAACCCGGACAATTGTGCGCCGCCCTATGTCTTACTTCAATTAGCCACGAAATCCCTAATTTGAAAGCGAATGTTTTCTAGAAGCTGTGCGGTGCCATTTCCCCTGAATTTACCCATACGTGTGCTAGCTGCCTAGCAGAGTTTCAGCCAATGAGCTTCAGCCCCTCGCCATTTGAGTGACAGCTAGCAAGACATACACACACACACACACACACACACACACACACACACACAGTAGAGCGAGAGAGAGAGCAATGACGTGGTTCACATCTGCACATTTGTGACAGTACGCAATTTTCAGGGACCACTTCTGGCTTGTGGGCGCTACCTTCCGAACTACTGGTGAAAAAGTATACAAAAGTACCAGAGAATATCTTTAAATAGTGAGTCAACATGTTTTCAGCACTTTTATTTCCATGACTGATCAGAACTTGGTTTTATTATGGCTCTCTCTTGTCTCTCTGCAGGAGACATATTGTGAGCAATATGTTTGGAACATAAAATCGCAATACATATAGAATGGTAAGAATCGCAATACATATCGTATCGGCACCTAAGTATCGTGATAATATTGTAACATGAGGTCCTGGCAATTCCCATCCCTAATTTTCAGTGCTCATTTGTGTCCATTTTTCGCTGTTGCCTCCATTTCGCGGCTGTGATTTTAAGGGGCAGGAGGTTGGAGAGAGGTATTCACTGACAAGAAATTGGTCAAGGACATGGGTTCCTGACTGGCGTAATTAGTGTAGAGATTATTACTTGAGAGTGAGGTCAGGCAAGTCACCTTGGTGAGGGATTCTCAAGAGCAGTTTAAAGAAAGACGACCCCTCTCCATATGCAAGCCGCACCGCCGTGTTGAGTACAGACCATGGCCTCAGACTGATATTACGGAGTCTAGTCACACAGGATGTTGATCTACGCCAGATTATTGTGCAGCCCAGACAAACCCAATGAAATTGTTGCTAAAACAATTTAACTAAAATGTTTTTTTTTTTAAATGATCAATAAATTAATTAAATACTTTTAAAAATCACTATACAGTATAACAGGCCCCGGTAATCTGCAATCATTTACTCTCAGTGCTCAGTTTATTAGGTACACCCACCTAGTACCGAGTCAGAACCCCCTTTTCCTCAGGAAACGGAAATGTTTCACAGTTGGTGTCAAGACACCTAAAGTGTGCCTGGATAGTTCCGCACACCATTATACCATCACCATCAGCCTGTACCGTTGACACCAGGCAGGATGGGGCCATGGACTCATGCTGCTTACGCCAAATCCTGACTCTGCCATCAGCATGACACAACAGGATCTGGGATTCGTCGGACCAGGAAATGTTTTTTGACTGCTCAATTGTCCAGTGTTGGTGATCGCGTGCCCACAGGAGCCGATTCTTCTTGTTTTTAGCTGATAGGAGTGGAACCCTGTTGGTCGTCTGCTGCAATAGCTCATCCGTGACAAGGACTGACGAGTTGTGCATTCTGAGATGCCGTTCTTCACACCACTGTTGTACTGTGCCGTTATTTGCCTGTTTGTGGCACGCCTTTTAGGATGAACGATTCTTGCCATTTTCCTTCGACCTCTCATCAACGAGCTGTTTTCGCCCATAGGACTGAAGCTGACTGGATGCTTTTTGTTTTTTGCACCAGTCTTTGTAGACCCTACACACTGTCGTGCGTGAAAAGCGCAGGACGCCGGCCATTTCTGATCATACCATGCTCAAAGTCGCTTAGGTCACTCGTTTTTCCCATTCTAARGTTCAATCGAACAGTAACTGAATGCCTTGATGCCTGTCTGCCTGCTTTATATAGCAAGTCATGACCAAGTGACTCACTGTCTGTAGCAACAAACTATTTTTGTTAATGGGGTGGTGTACCTAAAAAACAGTCCACTGAGTGTATATCACACTTTTATCTAGTTTTGATAAGAAAATGTAATTAGATCATGTACAGTTAATGTTTGTGTGTAAGGGTAAAGTGACGGTACTCTGTTATATTTCATTCTTGTTTAGTTATGTGACCCAGTCTTTATCACAAATATCTCTAAGGTGAAGTCAATTCGCTCTCAGCAGTGTAAATGTTGATAAAGATTGATCCGCTACTGTTGGAAGTTATGATTTGACCAAACTGTGCAGAACAGATTAGGAATAAAATAGGATGCGTCATCCTCTTTGGAGTAAGTGAATTTATTGTTGAAAAGGATGTACATAGACACTTTTCACAGCTGGTATGTAAGTGCAAAACTGACGTGGAAGAAGTGTATCTAAGTTTCCCAGGTAAGTGCTTTGTTAAATATTTTGCTGCTCTTTCAAGTGAAAACAAAACTCGCCTAAATGTGTCCCTCCAACAATGACCTAGAAATCTGAAAGTGCTTTTAGTTTCCACGCTTGCGAGTTAAGATTAGTATTCTTAGTTCTAAATTATTTGAAGGATATCGTATTGTTTTCCGTCTTGAAAGGTAACTGGAGGAATCACTGTTCAGCCATCCCTGATCTGGAGGTGGTGAAAACAGATGGTGCTCCCAACGCCTCATTCTGTGAGAATACTCACAGCATCCACACACTTCCACAATGCCTCATTCTGTGAGAATACTCACAGCATCCACACACTTCCACAATGCCTCTCCAATTTCTGAACATCCAATGGAGAGAGAAAAAGAGATGTTAGTTTTTCTTCTATACTGAGTGGATCTATACTTATGAACTCTTGCTTAGACTTAAACTTTTCCCAAAAATGCTATGTTACCTTTTCCCCTGAGATTACATGGCACACATAGCCCTATGCTAACATGACCAGCATGATTATTTCCTGTAACAAATTCCACAACAGCCAAATAAAAAGGTTCACGTATTTGGATGTGATCAAACACTTTTTCATTAAATTGTTGTTAACAGATGTAAAAAAAACACATTCTGCTAATCAAAGTTACTAAAATCACATGTTTGAGTGACTGGTCAAATATCTCTCAGTGCAGTGTGCTTAGCACCTGACAATTTTTGCAGTTTGCAGTACGTGTTCGAATCGCAGATTAGATGGTTTTTTTCTTCTTTGTAATGTAGAATTACATTTATTGTGTTACTTTGTTAAGAATGCATTAAATAACAATCATGTATTACATATATATGTACATTTAACTGTACAACATTGTTCATGCATTATTCAAATTATCTACTTTGTCACATATGTGTTATTTGAATCGAGGACCAGCAGGAGAAAGTTTTTTCTATAAATAAAAAAAATGTCACGTAGGGGACTTGATCCCCTACAAAAAGTTTCCAAGCACACCGCATTGCCACCTGGCAATGATAACAAATTACAGTACATTACTGCAGTCTAACAATACCATGAGCCTATCTGAATTAGTTTTGATGATGTTCTATAAACATCCTATATATTTTTTCCCATAAAAGCACATGGATGTGTGTGAAATAGATAAGCAAAAACGTGGAGTTTTGTCATATATGAGAAATATTACTATTAGAAATATATTACTTTAGAATTGTGTCTAACGTTAGTAGCCTAGTCAAGGATGCATCATGCAGGCTTGGGCGGTTTCCAGATTTTCATACCTTTGTACCATCCTTGTGCCATCCCAGGGGGCACAGTATTACCAGCATTGAACATAAGGGGTGCTATTTTCAAATGCAGAATACCCCACTGTAATCTGAAGGTTAGCAATGCATGTAAATTCCCATAGCGGATGCCAGCTAAATGCAACCAAGTGCATGCATTGTATACGGTCTCTGACAAATTATTTGCAGGACAGACAGCTCATAAAGTTATACAAATAACAAAAAAATATTACTCACACTTTTCTGCAAACACAAAACATTAGACAGAATGGTCTTAATCCAGGGTGGAATTCTCAGCTGTTACCAAGAGAAGAGAAGAAGAGAAGATTGATTTTGCAAGAAGCTAACCACTTTGATAACTAGCGACTAATACCCTTTACAGAACCCAATTCATACAGTCCCATTTTTACCACATTCTTGCACATTCAGGATAAGCATTTTATATCTCCCGTGCACTTATAGGCAAGTTTAGGAGCAGAGTTAGATGTGGGCTGATGTGGTTGGACGTCTATTTGAATAAATCCATTGAATATAAACCATCACAAAGAAATACATTTTTTATTTATTTTAGGCAGGTCCTAAGAAACATTGTAAGACTCAAGTTATTTTCAAAATAATATGGCATATTTTGAGTTTAATGATGTTACTGGTCTGGACAGCCTAAAGGCTACATGGGTGCGCCATGCACATGAAATCAATAGATATTTTGTTAATTAAACAGACAAAACACTTAGACTACCCTGATCACAGTCAACACACATATTTTATAGTAGGCTAAGAATGTAATGACATATAACAATATAACTTGCGTCACGGCAACGTGTGGAACTGCAAAATAATAGGCATACACTTGATTTAGGCTACATTATTGCATGCAAAATGTTTCTAATCAGTGATAGATGAGCAAACAAATAGATGAGCTATACAATCTCCACTTAGTTGCCCAGCCAGAGAAGTCACAAATAAACAGATGGAGACTCAGTAAAACAAAATGAWTTGATTAAGACAAGTCGCAAGCTTTTGGTCAGCCTAGGCTACTAAGCGACTGCGAGTGAACAGCAAAATAATCCACTTGTTTGGCCTAAACTACAGTGTATTCGGCAAGTATTCAGACCCCTTGACTTTTTCCACATTTTGTTACTTTACAGCCTTATTCTAAAATGGATTATATATTTWAAAAAATGACTCATCAATCTACACACAATACCCCATAATGACAAAGGGAAAATAGGTTTTTAGAAATTTTAGCAAATGTATAAAAAAAAATGAAATACCTTATTTACATAAGTATTCAGACCCTTTGCTATGAGACATGAAATTGAGCTCYGGTGCATCCTGTCTCTACAACTTGAGTCCACCTGTGGTAAATTCAATTGATTGGACATGATTTGGAAAGGCACACACCTGTCTATATAAGGTCCCACAGTTGACAGTGTATGTCAGAGAAAAAAACAAGCCATGAGGTCGAAGGAATTGTCCGTAGAGCCCTGAGACAGGACTGTGTCGAGGAAAAGATCTGGGGAAAGGTACCAAAATATGTCTGCAGCATTGAAAGCCCCAAGAACACAGTGGCCTCCATCATTCTTAAATGGAAGAAGTTTGGAACCACCAAGACTCTTCCAAGAGCTGGCCACCCGGCCAAACTGAGAAGGGGGAGAAGGGCCTTGGTCAGGGAGGTGACCAAGAACCCGATGGTCACTCTGACAGAGCTCCAGAGTTCCTTTGTGGAGATGGGAGAACCTTCCAGAAGGACAACCGTCTCAGCAGCACTCCACCAATCAGGCCTTTATGGTAGAGTGGCCAGACAGAAGCCACTCCTCAGTAAATGGCACATGACAGCCCTCTTTGAGTTTGCCAAAAYGTACCTAAAGACTCTCAGACCATGAGAAACAAGATTCTCTGGTCTGATGAAACAAAGATTGAACTCTTTGGCCTGAATGTCAAGCATCATGTCTGGAGTAATCCCGGGGAGATGTATTAAAAATMWGCAAAAATMTCAAAAAATATGTTTTTGTTTTGTCAATATYGGGTATTATGTGTAGATTGATGAGGGAAAAAAATCTGTTTAATCTATTTTAGAATAAGTCTAACTTTTAACAAAATGCAAATYCACTGTACATACACTAACATGKTGGCAAAATGTTCTGATTGTCGCTAATAAATGAGCCAACTAGACAAGATGATCATGAGCAGCACTCACCTCAATTTAGCTAACATTTCCACAGCCTATTGTGGCTTAAGAGCGTAGTGCGTGCTATTGCCGCCTCAGCATTATGGCTACATTTCATACTAAGGCAGAACTTTACCGCAATCATTACTAGGGTCGGTTGGCGGAAATAAAAGTATCGGCTTTGTCACCAGCAATACCTTTCATGTATAAAAAAGAATTGGCAAAAAGTTGGCTGAATGCTGAAGTTGACAGGAAAATGTATTGGTTTAAAAAGTGTATAAGTTAGCAAACCAAATTCACATGTGCAGAGTATTTAGCACGTTTTYGTCAGTTAACTTAATAGTTATTCTATGATACAGTATATAGCAGGCAAATATGTAGTTGTGTGTTACTAGACTACCTGGTGCGTGCTGAAAAACACTGAGAGTGACTCACAAGGCTCCGGTCTCTCGTCGTTATGCACTTGTTAACGTTGCATTTTCAGAWTTTTTTTWAACGTTTAAGCAAGAGTTCAATAAGTTTAGGAAAAAAGAAATAGTGCCAGCAAAGTTCAGGAGAGGATATGCCAGCAAAGTTSACTGAACTAATGTAAATATTGCTACAGAAAATGGAAGACAGAATGTTCCGGATTTAGCCTGGTCCCAGATCTGTTTGAGCTTTTGCCTACTCCATTGTCAAGCCAAYCATAATTGTTATTGGTACGTTTGGCATGACAATTCCATAAGGAGTTGGCAAGAAAGCAGGAAAACAGACTGTCACCCAGGCTATACCAGATTATCCTGAAGTAAGGGATATGAAGACACAGTGTAGGTCAATGTACAGTACAACCCAGTATACTGATAAATGTACAGTACCATTCATAAGTTTGGACACACCTACTCATTCAAGGGTTTTTCTTTATTTTTACTATTTTCTACATTGTAGAATAATAGTGAAGACATCAAAACTATGAAAAAAACACAAATGGAATCATGTAGTAACCAAACAAGTGTTAAACAGATTCTTCAAAGTAGCCACCCTTTGCCTTCATGACAGCTTTGCACACTCTTGGCATTCTCTCAACCAACTTCATMAGGTAGTCACTTGCAATGCGTTTCAATTAACYGTTGTGCCTTGTTAAAAGTTAATTTGTCGAATTTCTTTCTTAATGCGTTTGAGCCAATCACTTGTAGGGTGGTATACAGAAGATAGTACTATTTGGTAAAATACCATATTATAGCAAGAACAGCTCAATTAAGCAAAGAGAAATGACAGTCCATCATTCTTCAAGTGCAGTCGCAAAAACCATCAAGCACTATGATAAAACTGGCTCTCATGAGAACCGCCACAGGAAAGGAAGACCCAGAGTTACCTCTGCTGAAGAGGATAAGTTCATTAGAGTTACCAGCCTCAGAAATTGCAGCCCAAATAAATGCTTCACAGAGTTCAAGTAACAGACACATCTCAACATCAACTGTTCAGAGGAGACTGCGTGAATCAGGCCTTCATGTTTGAATTGCTGCAAAGAAAGCACTACTAAAGGACACCAATGAGAAGAAGAGACTTGCTTGGGGCAAGAAACACGAGCAATGGACATTAGACCAGTGGAAATCTGTCCTTTGGTCTGGTGAGTCCAAATTTGAGATTTGTGGTTCTAACCCCCGTGTCTTTGTGAGACGCAGAGTAGGTGAATGGATAACCTTCGCATGTGTACATCCAACCGTGAATCATGGAGGAGGAGGTGTGATGGTGTGGGAGTGCTTTGCTGGTGACACTGTCAGTGATTTATTTAGAATTCAAGGCACACTTAACCACCATGGCTACCACAGCATTCTGTAGCAATACGCCATCCCATCTGGCTTGCGCTTAGTGGGACTATCATTTGTTTTTCAACAGGACAATGACCCAACACACCTCCAGGCTGTGTAAGGGCTTTTTCATCAAGAACGAGAGTGATGGAGTGCTGCATCAGATGACCTGGCCTCCACAATCACCCAACCTCAACCCAATTGAGATGGTTTGGGATGAGTTGGACCTCAGAGTGAAGGAAAAGCAGCCAACAAGTGCTCAGCATATGTGGGAACTCCTTCAAGACTGTTGGAAAAGCATTCCAGGTGAAGCTTGGTAAGAGAATTCCAAGAGTGTACAAAGCTGTCATCAAGGCAAAGGGTGGCTACTTTGAAGAATC
Source organism: Salvelinus sp. IW2-2015 (assembly GCF_002910315.2). NCBI lineage: Eukaryota > Metazoa > Chordata > Actinopteri > Salmoniformes > Salmonidae > Salvelinus > Salvelinus sp. IW2-2015. The sequence continues at coordinate 30,880,696 of NC_036863.1, read as the reverse complement.
TCACATTTAAAATGTATTTRTATGGTTACTACATGATTCCATATGTGTTATTTCATAGTTTTGATAGATTCACTATTATTCTGCAATGTAGAGAATAGTAAAAATACAGAAAAACCCTTGTCCAAACTTTTGACTGGTACTGTAGGTAGCAACGTGCAGTAGTAAAAGATCTCTATTCTAAAATAGCTCTGTTCCCCAAGATCTTTATGTAATCGTTACATTTCTCAGGAAAATGTGGACCTTACATTGTTTCAAAAATGATGCACTGATGTGCACTGACAACAATATGACATGTTGCACTCCAGAACAGCCTTTGCAGATTTTCTTTCAATGCTACCAGCTGCCTTTGAATTGATAGAGTATGACAACATGGGGGATACTGTAATACCTATAGAGTGTATTCTTTGAAAAGAAATCGGACTCTTAGAAACGATTTTTGTGTTGTAAGCACTTCCCCATGGGATATGTAAGTGAGCACCAAAAATATATATTTCCGCTGCCTTATTTGGGAGATCTTAGCACGAGAAAAACTCACTTTACTTCACAGCATCTCCTCCCTGAAACCATATGTCACTATGAATTATCTCATGTTTTTATTAGAATTGAAACAGTCTTTGTTTCTTATTTAGTTGGAATGTTCTTTAGATGGTTGTTCAAAGATTTATGTTTAAAGTTGAGCCATTTAGAGGTCTTTTGTGAATTTTAATGAATAGCCAAATGGTTGAAATAAAGACAAAAAGTATTACATTCTAAAGTATTATCTATTCTACTATTTGTATCATTCCACCAGTTATACAAGGTATTGTAGCTTACAAAGTAGTTTTCTCTTGGCTCTTGCTGTGCCTGCTTATTTAAAATGTTATGAGTTTAGTGTAGTGTATAATACTGTAGTGTATAATAGTTTGTTTTGATACATGATATTATGTAACACCATAAAACACTCACAGAGATATGAAAATAAATAAGTAAATATTGCTATTACAGTATGTGACTTGATTTTTTTTATTTCCTTAATCTCTCCTAGACCTGGAACAGCTAGCACGGCCCAGTTACCAGGCGGAACTGCGCTCTGCCCCCCAGCACGGCTACCCGCTGGGCATAGGCTCTGATGTGGAAACAGAGACGGAGGGTGGGCCCTCGCCCGACCACGCCCTCAGACTGTGGATGCAGGAGATCAAATCAGAGCACAGCTCCTGTCTGTCCAGCAGAGCCAACTCTGTCCTGTCGCTCACCGACACTGAGCAGGAGAGGAAGTCAGATGGAGAGAACGGTAAGACCACCCGGTCTGGGGAATTTAACAACATGGGGTTATACATCACTTATGCCACTGTCTGTGTGTTCTTACCATTTAATCAAAATGTCCTAGACAAGTAGCTTGTTTTTAGTTTATGAACAGTTCTGTGCTGTACTGTACATAGTATTGAGCAATAGGTACCTATAAATCTGACTAATTTCCATCACTTTGCCATGAAAAGAATGAAAATGTGTCCAGCTGAAGTAAAGCTAAACACTTTCAGCCAAATGTATGTTGTCCACCAAATCTGTCCATGATGTCAACCCAAGAACTCCATAGGGACCACTACTGCAGGTGTTAGGTGTAACCTTTTGCAAGGTCCTTAAGGCATTGGGATCTACACTACTACAGTACGACAGTGTGTACTGCAGTCTGTGCTTTATTCACATCATCACAGAAAAGGTTGTTATTCTGAGAAGACATTATTGCTCCTGATCATTGCATGCTCCTTGGCAACAAGAGGAATAGAATGATTTTGGGGGTATGTATTTATCTAGGAGACCCAGGGATTCATTCAGCGGGTAATAAAAGCAAGCAAAGAGCAGGCTCAGTCTATTGATCGTCAAGAGAAGTGATATTTGTATCAGGGATGTCACGCTCTTAATTCAGTATGCACACTCTTCAGTGAGAGGCATACAGTTAGTGTGAAATTATCTTGTTGTTTGTGTGAGGCACCTTTTCCAGGGTCAAGTCTAATGAGAGAGAAAGGGGTGAGTCTGTAGCAGCCTCGTTTTTCTTGTTGAGGTCTATTCAGAATACCAAATGAGACAGCAGCGTTAGTTACCCATTTCAGGGCTTCAATATCTGTGAAAACTAAATCTACCTATTTGGATGAGAGCACACATCAATTTAATGATATGATTTCTATCATCTTGTTATGTTGAAGGTTTGTCTAAAATTGCTCTTGTATGAGATTCGTGCAGTATGTCATTTTGTGGGAACATTTGAAGAAATAGAGCATCACCAGAGAACATTATTAAAAAGATGGTGCAGATTTTTATGTTTTTGAGGGTGCGAGCTGTGGACTGGAGGGGACTGTCCCCTGTGATGCAATGCTCCTGCCATTCATATTTACTCCTCAGCCTTCATATTAACTATTTATCCTGCTAGAAATGTGCATTTGTGAATATTATATATCTGTTGGGAGGCATGACCACATTAATCTCAGAGGTCGTTTGGAGACAATGTTGTCATTGTTGTTGCCTTATTATCTTTATCTGTGGAAGAATGTCCCTCAGCATTTATTTATTCTCTGTCAGAAGGATTATCTCTCTGGGGAATACAATTGCTGTGAGATGGCTGTGTTTGTAGCGGGAAAATGGTGGGCCTTGTCTCTCTCTTACCGTCCCTGTCTCCTGCTGATCTGTTAAGACTGACAGTCCAATGGAAAGGAAGAGCAGGCTGGTGTTTTGCACTGGCATGGCGCTGATGAGGGATGTGATCTGCAATTTTAATGAGCGTCAGCACAGAGGGAAGTTCAGAAGCAGTTTACCTCCCTCAGTAAATATCTTGGCTCCTCACTATTAAAGTATCTTATGCTATTCCTCCCCCATGTAGAAAAAAACATTATCACTATTTCTTAATGCAGTATTTATCAGTTTACTCTGAACTGAACTGACCGCAATACTCCCTTGGAAGAAACCAATTGCTCTTGTTATATTTTGACTACTTGCTGTCACAGTACTCTGTTCTCTCCTGGTATTTCACAGTTTATGTAAAAACGACTATTGTTCTCTAAAGGATTACCATGGATGTAAAACCACTGTGGATGAGTGTAGAAATTGATGCTACAATATGCACCATAGACAAGCATGAAGGCTAAGGAGGAATGTCATTGCAACTGAATGACAAGGCCTCTTGTTTTTCTTTGATTTGGGATGGAGTGAATTAATATAGGGAGGCATTTTCATTGTGTAGAAAGTCCTAAATAATTATGGAACATCTCCACTATACAGTACAGGTCGTAAACGTGTCATTCTATAACTGCATGTTCATATGGCCTCACATCAAGGTCTGTAAATTAGATTATTGTTACATGAAATGTGCCCCTAGTGTTTATTTGATAGTAGTGCTTTGCCCAGTTCCTTCAGGGTTTGGAAGTGAGATTTGAAAATCTGCTATGGCCAGGCTACACAATGTATTTGCATATTCCGGTCATATATCATGCATCACCTTTGGTTGATTGCCATAAAACATCCCCTTCGTTCTAGGCTTCTGTTCCCCTTCAGAAAAAAAACAAAACAATATCTAACGTCAGCCATTGATGGATGAGGCCACATTGTGGCTGTCACATGCCTGTGTGAGGTTGTCCTCTCCTTATGTTGAGGTTATACCCTGGAGAACTTGGCCAGCAGTGTTAGAAATCAGAACATACCTTAGTAATGGAGAAGTAGTAGTACATTGACACTTTCATGTTATGAACAGTATGTCTCTCTGATGGTGGCTAACTACATGACAGGCAGACCCTATGAAATATTGAGAATGTGAAGCAACTAAAATAGCTGTACAAAAAGTCCATCTTGAGTCATATTACCTATTATTACCTATTATATTATCTTGCATGAACCCAGATTTCCACAGGTGTCAGTCATAGCAGTCACACCAATCTATATGCTCTCCCTGTCCCATGAACTACCATAGTGTTTAGTATTTTTTAAGTTTCTGGAAAATTCAGAGCTGAAGCCAAAACTCTGTGCAAACAGAATTAGTGAAAGAAAAGGTTCCCATCCGATCAATATCTCCTTGTTTGGAAAGTGAGACTTTGTGACAGATTACACATTAATGCATCTCCTGGATTCAGTTCCCAGTAGCAAAACTCACTCAGTCATTCATGGATTGAAAAGGAATGATTTGCCAACAACAATTTTACCCCATGTTTCAAAAGTTCAAGTTTTATACTGTGGCATTATATGTATATTTTTGTACTTATCTATTCATTTATTCTTCTTTTATCAATACAGTTCATGCATTATAAATACTTATGTATATTCATATTCACTGAATGTTTCGATGTGATTGGTTAAATAGCTGGAGGGTAACAGACAGTATAAATATGGTAAAACCATCACCCGTTAAGGGATGATGCACATGTACAGTTGAAGTCGGAAGTTTACATACACCTTAGCCAAATACATTTCAACTCAGTTTTTCACAATTCCTGACATTTAATCCAAGTAAAAATTCCCTGTCTTAGGTCAGTTAGGATCACCACTTTATTTTAAGAATGTGAAATGTCAGAATAATAGTAGAGAGAATGATTTATTTCAGCTTTTATTTCATCCATCACATTCCCAGTGGGTCAGAAGTTTACATACACTCAATTAGTATTTGGTAGCATTGCCTTTAAATTGTTTAACTTGGGTCAAACGTTTCGGGTAGCCTTCCACAAGCTTCCCACAATAAGTTGGGTGAATTTTGGCCCATTCCTACCTGACAGAGCTAGTGTAACTGAGTCAGGTTTGTAGGTCTTCGTTACATATCACATTAATTAAAAAATGAATATGATAACATACAAATTGCAAAATACAAGTTGCAAAACATATCACCTGAAATGGATCACATAGTACAAAATTGGATGAAGTAGTACACAAAAAACAGGGACCAACTTTGGCTCATGAGCACCACTTTCAAAACTACTGGCTGATATTATACAAAAGTTTGAGAATGCATATTTAATTAATTGAAAATTAGCTATTCTTGTTCAAACTTTGTTGGCAGACAAAAAGTCTAATTTGCTGAAAATTTGATGTGCAGAGCTTATAGGTCCTTACGGGAAACACTTTGCTCATGAGCGGCTGCATATACAGTACCAGTCAAAAGTTTGGACACACCTACTCATTCAAGGGTTTGTCTTTATTTTGACTATTTTCTGCATTGTAGAATAATAGTGAAGACATCAAAACTATGAAATAACACACATGGAATCATGTAGTAACCAAAAAAGTGTTAAACAAATCAAAATATATTTTATATTTGAGATTCTTTAAAGTAGCCACCCTTTGCCTTGATGAGAGCTTTGCACACTCTTGGCATTCTCTCGACCAGCTTCACGAAGAATGCTTTTCCAACWGTCTTGAAGAAGCCCACATGCTGAGCACTTGTTGGCTGCTTTTCCATCACTCTGCGGTCCAACTCATCCCAAACCATCTCATTTGTGTTGAGGTCGGGTGATTGTGGAGACCAGGTCATCTGATGCAGCACTCCATCACTCTCCTTCATCAAATATCCCTTAAACAGCCTGGAGGTGTGTTGGGTCATTGTCCTGTTCAAAAGCAAATGATAGTCACACTAAGCGCAAACCAGATGGGATGGCGTATCGCTGCAGAATGCTATGTTAGCCATGCTGGTTAAGTATGCCTTGAATTCTAAATAAATCACTGACAGTGTCACCAGCAAAGCACCATCACACCATCATCCGTTCACCTACTCTACGTCTCACAAAGACACGGCGGTTGGAACCAGAAGTCTCAAATTTGGACTCATCAGACCAAAAGACAGATTTCCACTGGTCTAATGTCCATTGGTCATGTTTCTTGGCCCAAGCAAGTCTCTTCTTATTATTGGTGTCCTTTAGTAGTGGTTTCTTTGCAGTAATTCGACCATGAAGGCCTGATTCACGCAGTCTCCCCTGAACAGTTGATGTTGAGATGTGTCTGTTACTTGAACTCTGTGAAGCATTTATTTGGGCTGTAATCTGAGGTGCAATTAACTCTAATGAACTTATCCTCTGAAGCAGAGGTAACTCTGCGTCTTCCTTTCCTGTGGCGGTCCTCCTCATAGCGCTTGATGGTTTTTGCGACTGCATTTGAAACTTTCGAAGTTCTTGAAATTTTCCGCATTGACTGACCTTCATGTCTTAAAGTAATGATGGAGTGCCGTTTCTCTTTACTTATTTGAGGTGTTTTTTGCCATAATATGGACTTGGTCTTTTACCAAATAGGTCTATATTCTGTATACGACCCAACCTTGGCACAACACAACTGATTGGCTGAAACGCATTAAGAAGGAAAGACATTCCACAAATGAGCTTTTAACAAAGCACACCTGTTAACTGAAATGCATTCCAGGTGACTACCTCATGAAGCTGGTTGAGAGAATGCCAAGAGTGGGCAAAGCTGTCATCAAGGCAAAGGGTGGCTACTTTGAAGAATCTCAAATATATTTAGATTTGTTTAACACTTGTTTGGTTAGTACATGATTCCATATGTTTATTTTTTGTAGTTTTGTTTTCTTCACTATTATTCTACAGTGTAGAAAATTGTACAATTAAAGTGAGTAGGTGTGTCCAAACTTTTCACTGGTACTGTATGTACAAAATGTAATGGCTGTAGCTCGATTGGGACAGGAGTAATGCTTGTTTGAAGTTTTCAGTTGATTACTTTAGTGCCCCTCTGGCCAATTTGTGTAATGTTTTACATTTTGGATCTACATGGCAAGACAATTCACCCAAGTTTCGTCAAAATCGGGTCTGTGGTGTTAGTCATGTGTGACTAACGTACGTACGAATGGAGGGAGACCGCTCCATAATGGGGCAGCGCACAATTTTACTATAGTGCTTTAATGGTATTATCAACTCCACTATGATGTACACAAATAACACAGGGTTACACAATCTCTTGCTCCCCTGTTTTGATACACATTGATGCAAAATCTATTTGTTTAATTCATGTACACGTTGTTCATGCCAATGTGTACAGAGTAAGTACTACACTGCACACGACCAATAAAGTTTGTTTCCTCTCCTAGTGCAATGCCACATAACAAACAGGTGTGGATCCGTTCCAGGAGTGGTCTTGGGGGATTTGGTGTGAGATTAGGCCGTGTACTGCGGTCCCCTGGATGTCTTTGGCTTTTAGCTCCTGAAGTCCAGCCTCTGGTGAATTATCGACCATTTCATTCGTCACCTCAGAGGGTCTTTAGCTGATCTGGTACTACAACATGTCCCTAGGCAATTCAATAGAAATATAAGGCAGCGATCAGGACCACATTTGTCTGTGTGTCTGAAGGGCTTCAGAAACAGACATAAGTAGTCATGGGCTGGTTACTATGTTTTCCCTGTGCAAAACAAAGTAAATACAGGGACTCTTTGCATGTTTCAAATGTGACTTTAACTGCCTTATATAATATTATTATTTACACTTGGATCGGATTTCCGGGAGCCAATGACAGAAGCATACAAATATGGCCATACGTCTTTCTTCTAAAGCATAATAAAGAATCCACACACGTCTGGGTTTCATCCCACTGCACTGTCAAAGATATCTCATTTATATGAATTATGCTCTATAAAATGTGTATTCAAGCTGTGGTGATAAAAAAGTTATCTCCCAAACTTTCCATCATGTAATTTAATATAAGTATAATAGGTGACAAGCCTTAATCTAAAATTCATAGCAAAAAGGTATTATTTGTTCAATTTGTTTTCTCCCCCTTCCATTTCATGCCGGGAAATTGGCAGGAGTGAAAATGAGAAAATTATAACCTGAGCTCTGCAGTGGTTCAATAACATGATTCTATTAATTATTAATATTTTAAGGCACCCCATATGCCAGGACTGATATTGTGTGATGGATTCACATCTTTGAATTAATTTCATCAGTTTAATTTAAAGTGTCGACATCAGAGCCATCCTCCTCTCCTTCTGCCTACTCTGAGACGAGATGATTGGGGGCTGTGAGACACACAAACCCTCGGAGGACGGACATATCAAATACCCTACTAACGATGGACTGAGACTCCTTTATTGAAACGTACGAGCCATATCAGTCTAAATAAAGCAGACGAGCTTGAATAATTTCACCAGGAAAACATCAAAGGGAAGGATTAATCCAAACTATTAAATATGAGAGGAATTAAGAGCGTTACACATATTCCTCTTAGGTTGCTAGCTTGTTGTTGATCATTAGATATTAGCTTGTGTTCTTTTACTTTTCCTTAATGTTTTTTGTCTGTAATAATGATGGTTTTAATGATCAGTGAAGATACCCACTGTCACGGCAGGGCTGGCTGAATATGTAGTCTGATGACAGGGGTCATTATTTAAAGAGACTACGTTGTCTAGCTCTCTGACAGATGTGGACTTTGATGTTTTGGGGCGTATGTCTGTATTTAGAGTAAACAGTATATCTGATTGGGCTATGCTCAAGTCAACACTGTCTGTCTGTCTGCCTGCATCAAAGTGACATCCTTCTTATGCATTGTGGACCTTATCATCTTGGATTTAGGATATTTCCGGTTGTGATTTGAATTGTATTATTGCAATTTTAATATTTTTTTCAGCGGAACGGTTTCTTTGACTGATTCCCTCTCATTGTTTTCTCTTTGGCATCCGAAACCCTTCTGCCTTCAACCCCCCGTGCAGAAATGAAACAAATTGTTTATTATTCTGCAGAATTACCATGTCATTCTTGTTGAATCAGACCTGACTTTGTTCGCCCCAGATTAGAGACATCAGAGCAGGCAGCTCCAGTGATGGTGAGCCTGATGAATGCTAAAGGTAACAACAAAGCGAGATACCTCATACGCATCTGCCTCTGCTGTCTGACTGCTGGAACAGCCTGCATGTCAAAGCTGAGGTTTCTACGGCTGCCGCCTGACGCTTTCTCTGTGACCTAGAGCAGCCGGTCTGTCCTGACTATGACTGATACACTGTTGAGTGCAATTGATCTGTAGATCCAATTTATCCTGAATATCCTTCATTGGGGAGAAAAGACAGATGGATAGATAAAAATAGATGATGAATGGATGAAAATGTGTAAATTTTATAGTGCCCTTTTGCTGTTTTATTATTGTAAAACATCATTTGCCTACTCCTTTTTAATGAATTCTTAATACATTCCAGTATTAATATTTCATTTTCAATATCTAAACCCTAATCCAAATAAGCCAGAGAACAGGAAATGAGGGTCTATTTAAGATAAGTGCCATCATTACAACATCTGCCTTAAAATTGGAGGAAATGGTTCAAATGAAAAAATGGACAAAATGTGCTAGCTAGTGCAGTTTCCCAACCGCAAAGGCCCAGCTCTAACAGTAGCTAGTGTGTTTGTTTGCTGAAAATTGACATGTTTGCTGACAGTGGCACTATCAGTGTCCTGCTGAACAGACATGAGGAGGTCATCCTCCTGCCAGTACAGGCCACCAGGCTGGGGAGAGAGGATGAAGTCCTTTACTACAGTGTTCTACGTTGATCCTCCTAGAGACACACTGTGCAGGCTGGATTTATCTCCAACTGAGTATCAATTAGACACTCATTAGTACATCTGATTGGCTAAGGCCAACCAATTAGCTGGAATCGCAGACATTGATATAGTGTACATATTCCCGGGTTTTCATTACACCACCCTGGGTTGGTCAATGTTATTCATTTGAGCAAATGACTTGGGATTGAGCCTTGTGAGCCTTGAGGAAATAATGTTTTTTCTCCCATTTATGCAATGGTTGGTTGTCTGAAGAACATGCTAAAGCCATGTGTAGGAGCTGCTATGATTTTAAGAATATACTGGAATATGGTCTTGTATTGCAAGTTTGAACTAAAAAGCAGTCTTCCCACTCAATGCCAAGCTGAGAAATGACAGTCGGCTTTTCCTGCTCACTTATATGGCCCTCTTCCTGCTGAAACTGCTCTTTTTTTAGCATTTCACTCTGAAATCGTCTTCCTCTTCTGAAGAGTCACCCATCACAACTGTGCCCTTTCTACCCCTCCAAATGTCCTTCTCTCCAACACTATGAAAATCCTAACATGACTGAGCCTCTCACATGAAACGACTGTCTTTCCTGTAGTTTTTTGTCTTGCCAAGATAGTGGTGCCACACTAAACCATGTGGCACAGACGGGTCATACCGAAGATTCTTTACTTGGTCGTGAGGATTCTCAATACCACGCTGTCTTGCGAAAGCAATGATGTAATGAGATTGTTAAACAGCTAGAACGAGATGTGGCTCCAAGTAGCCTCATAAACGTTTTCAGTCAGACATTCACGCTTGCCATACAGCAGGGGTCACCAACTGGGCGATCTTCAAGGCATTCCTAGTCGATCACCAAAAATTTCTGTCGGAAAGCCAATGATAAAGTCTTGCCAGGTAGGCAAAGTGTTGCTATTTTGAACCATTTCATATGTCTGAAAGGACAAACTTGGCCTACTCGGGGGACAACGAGAGCTGTGGCTGGCCAATTGGATAGCTCAACTCACTGTGCCTACAGCTTCCACAACCCCATAGCAAAGTTTAACACTAGCCTAGGTGAGATTCATAACTTTGAAAAACCATGACCAAAGAGAGACTGTCAAAGAATACAGAAAAGAGCTGCTGTTTTTATGAGTGAGTTCATGTTGAAGTTTTTATTCAGCACTGTCAACACTGTTTTTATTCACCACTTTATAAAACAAAAAATGCGCTTTTCCCTACTTCCACTGCACTGAATGAGTAGCAAAGTGAATCGATAGCCCTGAATTTTTATCATTTATTTTACCTTTATTTAACTAGGCAAGTCAGTTAAGAACAAATTCTTATTTTCAATGATGGGCTAGGAACAGTGGGTCAACTGCCTTGTTCAGGGGCAGAACGAAAGATCTTTACCTTGTCAGCTCGGGGATTCGATCTTGCAACCTTTTGGTTACTAGTCCGCTCTAACCACTAGAGTACCTGCCTAGTCCAACACTCTAAACACTAGGCTACCTCATTAGCAGCTCGTCATGTCTATTTTAATAATGAGGATTATTTCACTTTCTCTGGTCATAGGAACAACATGAATTTGTCCATGAGGCAGATGTGGATGTAGTGCGACTTGAGTTTCGCCATCAGGTGGAAGTCTGTGTCCCCTCTCTCTGGTCAGTCTCACCGGAGGAATGTGGACACCGACGCTCGTCTTATGTGGCAGGGCTTGCAAACTATTACAGACTACAAAGGGAAGCACAGCTGCGAGCTGCCCAGTGACACGAGCCCACCAGACGAGCTAAATCACTTCTATGCTCGCTTCGAGGCAAGCAACACTGAGGCATGCATGAGAGCATCAGCTGTTCCGGACGACTGTATGATCACGCTCTACGTAGCCGACGTGAGTAAGACCTTTAAACAGGTCAACATACACAAAGCTGCGGGGCCAGACGGATTACCAGGACGTGTGCTCCGGGCATGTGCTGACCAACTGGCAGGTGTCTTCACTGACATTTTCAACATGTCCCTGATTGAGTCTGTAATACCAACATGTTTCAAGCAGACCACCATAGTCCCTGTGCCCAAGAACACAAAGGCAACCTGCCTAAATGACTACAGACCCATAGCACTCACGTCCGTAGCCATGAAGTGCTTTGAAAAGTTGGTAATGGCCTCACATCAACACCATTATCCCAGAAACCCTAGACCCACTCAATTTGCATACCGCCCAAACAGATCCACAGATGATGCCATCTCTATTGCACTCCACATGCCCTTTCCCACTTGGACAAAGGAACACTTATGTGAGAATGCTATTCATTGACTACAGCTCAGCGTTCAACACCATAGTACCCTCAAAGCTCATCACTAAGCTAAGGATCCTGGGACTAAACACCTCCCTCTGCAACTGGATCCTGGACTTCCTGACAGGCTGCCCCCAGGTAGTGATGGTAGGTAGCAACACATCTGCCACGCTGATCCTCAACACTGGAGCTCCACAGGGGTGCGTGCTCAGTCCCCTCCTGTACTCCCTGTTCACCCACGACTGCATGGCCAGGCACGACTCCAACACCATCATTAAGTTTGCAGACGACACAACAGTGGTAGGCCTGATCACAGACAACGACGAGACAGCCTTAGGGAGGAGGTCAGAGACCTTGCCGTGTGGTGCCAGAATAACAACCTATCCCTCAACGTAGCCAAGATTAAGGAGATAATTGTGGACTACAGGAAAAGGAGGACGAGCACGCCCCCATTCTCATCGACGGGGCTGTAGTGGAGCAGGTTGAGAGCTTCAAGTTCCTCGGTGTCCACATCAACAACAAACTAGAATGGTCCAAACACACCAAGACAGTCGTGAAGAGTGCACGACAAAGACTATTCCCCCTCAGGAAACTAAAAAGATTTTTGGCATGGGTCCTGAGATCCTCAAAAGGTTCTACAGCTGCAACATCGAGAGCATCCTGACTGGTTGCATCACTGCCTGGTACGGCAATTGCTCGGCCTCTAACCGCAAGGCACTACAGAGGGTAGTGCGTACGTCCCAGTACATCACTGGGGCAAAGCTGCCTGCCATCCAGGACCTCTACACCAGGTGGTGTCAGAGGATGGCCCTAAACATTTTCAAAGACCCCAGCCACCCCAGTCATAGACTGTTCTCTCTACTACCGCATGGCAAGCGGTACCGGAGTGCCAAGTCTAGGACAAAAAGTCTTCTCAACAGTTTTTACCCCCAAGCCATAAGACTCCTGAACAGGTAATCAAATGGCTACCCGGACTATTTGCATTGTGTGCCCACCCCCACCACCCGCCAACCCCTCTTTTACGCTACTGCTACTCTCTGTTCATCATATATGCATAGTCACTTTAACCATATCTACATGTACATACTACCTCAATCAGCCTGATTAACCGGTGTCTGTATGTAGCCTCTCTACTTTTATAGCCTCGCTACTGTATATAGCCTGTCTTTTTACTGTTGTTTTATTTCTTTTCTTACCTATTATTCACCTAAGACCTTTTTTTGCACTATTGGTTAGAGCCTGTAAGTAAACATTTCACTGTAAGATCTACACCTGTTGTATTCGGCTCACGTGACAAAATAAACTTTGATTTGATTTGATTTGAAGAGGCGGACCCTCTGCTGCTCTCTCCCTTCCTCTGCTGAGACAGATGCAGGTACCATCAGTCCAGTAAAATAAAAAAGCAAACTATTTGCAAATTATTTCCATTTATGCATCGTAAGTCATACACCAACTGATCTATTTTCTTATCAAAACTTGTGTTTTGAAATCTAATATGGTCTGAGAAGAACACTATAGGCAGGCCAAGCCCATATCCAATATGCTGTGATAATGTATTAGGCCTACTGCACAAACCTTATTCCTACAGAACTGTTTTTATTAGGTTAATGTTAAATGTTTTACGCATTTTTTTTTTTTTTATCTGAGCGGTAGGTTTTTGGCTTGCTTTTTGACTGCAAAAGTGATCTTGACTCAGAAAAGGTTGGTGACCACTGCCATYCAGAGTTGAAATATCTAGCCAATACATTTTGAATTGAATAACATTGCTTGTGAACTTCAGAGATTTAATGATTTGACACTGGCTTTGGTTAAAGGCAAGTACAAACGTATACTAGTAGTAGTCATTGAGAGTCTACATATTCTGGGTGACGTGAAACAACGTCAGCATGTCACTGGCTTCTTCTCTGGTGATCTCTCATTGGCTATTGCTGATCACCGTTCTCAAAACGTGTTGTTGCACATCTTACACTACAAGAGCATTGCAGATTTTGTGCCGATAAAATCAAACACGTTTGAAAATATCGGGACATCTGGGACGGCTCAAATACGGGATTGGGAGCCCTCAGATTGCCTCTCGGACCCGCTCATGTTAAATGAGCATCAGTGACGGCCGGTTGAATAAGCAACAAAATAGGGATTTTGTCTTCAAAATCAAAAACTTGTCTGGGACAGCTAAATCGGGGCCTAAAATGGTGTGGTGTACGCCCGGCTTAAGCAGGAAACAGCTTGCAGACAGACACAATGGAAGAGATCCAGACCAACATATCAAGCTGCATCTTAGAGCTCCCAATCTTGTCCATATCTTTCTCCTCCACAGAAAGCTCCTCCATCTGCAATCTGTCACTGGGTATGCTTGTTAACAATGCCTGCCCTGCCTATGTCTTTTCACTCAGAAATTCCCTCTTGCCACTTCTTTGCCATCATTACTCCTAGATGATGACTCTTGCCAGCCCCCACACTCCCCAAATTCCTGGCAGTCATGGACTTATTCTTATTACTCCTCTTTCATCAGTCATCCACCGCTCCAAACACGCTCACCCTTCCCCAGTAAATCTCATACTGACCCTCCCCTCCTGGACCCCCCTCTCACCATCTCTTCCTCCCTTCTCTTCCCTCTGTTCTTTTCTCAAGAGCTGTTCTTTTTGGCTTAAAGCCACCTCTATCTATATTCCTGCTTCACTCCCTCTCACACTATGAAATATGAAAAGGACTCAAAAGGAACATAAATTAGTGATGATCAGTTAACAGACCTCATATGGCTCTTAGAGCAGTTACAAGTCTAAGCAGGGTTTTTCATTCAGGAGTTGGAACTCAAATTGGAAAGTCAGCTTAATGACCATAATAAGCAATAGCCTATTCTCTTTTTCTGGGTCATCCATACAACATGAAAATGGCAGCTCTATTGACCCTCATTAAATAGACATGGTTGGTATTTTCTGACTCCCTAGCTTGCACAGTGCTTTTCAAAATGTAATTATGAAAAGTATAATATTTTTCATCTCAATCCGACACCACCAAGATCTACTTTTATGAGCTGCACCAACTTTATATTCATAGATCTTTCCAGAGGTGACAGCCCCACCAAATCATAATGATCATTGTTTTGATTCTCATCATACAGTACTCAGGAAATACAGTGAGACAAATAAATTAAGTGTGGAGTTTTTAAACTAAGTTTTGGGGTGAAAATGAACCTTTCACAAAAATTCCTARCCTCTTCAGTTGCAATCTTATTGAAGAGGATTTGCTACACTTTTATGTCTCTTCCAGCTTCTCTCTGCTCATTCGTTGGACTGAGGTCGTCTTCTCCTGGGTTCTCTTAGAATAGATAGATTTATAATCATTATTTATAGTCAGTTATAATCAATCATCACAATGACTTTTTGTTCTGTGCATAGCTGCATCTGTGGCAGTAGTTTATCTTCAGCTTGGTTGACAGGCTTTATGCCTTCCTCCCTCCTACTCATAAGGCTAGATGATGATGCTGCTGCCGCACAGAGCCACAGCACAACTCTCCCAGTAAGCGTCTGCAAGAGCGGGCAATAATGTGGCTCGCTTTAGGAAGAAAGCATAAGGCTTTAGACACATCGTAAATGGAGGCATCACTCCGGGGAACGGACATCTTTTCTAAAAGACTGACACATCTGTCTCTCCCGGCTCCACAGGAGACTTTCATTTTGCTGCTTGTTTGTGTAATTAGTGAGGTTAACTTTCAACACTCAAACAGTCTCAGGAGCAGCAAAAATCTCCTCCAGAAACACAGAAAATGGATTCAACATATTTCATGTTTAAATGGTTTATTTAAATTGCGTATTAGATCCATGTCACTCTCCTCTACTGGTTCCATTGCAGTCGGGGGGGGGAAAGCATAATGGATAGATTTTTCTCCAACACTCAAAAATTATCAGCTTTTGTTTGCTGCCACTTAGAACTAGGTCTGTCTAGGAGATTTCTTTGTACTTCAATGAGAACCTTGATAACAGTGATAGATACATTGTACAATGTGTGTGTGTGTGTGTGTGTGTGTGTGTGTGTGTGTGTGTGTGTTGATGTGTGTGTGTGTGTGTGTGTGTGTGTGTGTGTGTGTGTGTGTGTGTTGTGTGTGTGTGTGGTGTGTGTGTGTTGTGTTGTGTCTGTTGTGTGTGTCTGTGTCTGTGTGTGGTGTGTGTGTGCGTTGTGTGTGCGTGTGCGTGTGTGTGTGTGCGGTGTGGCGTGTGTGGTGCGTGCGAGCACACTCCCACTTGGCCCAAATGCTGAAAATGTTCCCCTCCCTGCAGATGCTCATTGCTACTGTCTGCCCTGGAAAACACAGAACAACACCTGGTTTCATATTGTTTTGGTCATCAGCCCTTTGATAAACATTTTCTTATGGAACTTTCTGCCTTAATCCGCCAAAGTCAAACATCTATTTGCAATGTCCCAAACTTCCATTATGATTTCAGTATCAGAATGGCAGCGGTGTGCTTTTATCTGTTTGAAAAAGTCAGGAATGATAATGGAATGACCTCCGACAGAATGCGTAATGCGGGGAAACTGGGCCTGGCTCTTACTGTTTTCACACACCACACACATACACGTTATACACATATAATATATATATACTGTATATATATATATAATATATATATTATATATATACACATGGCACACACACCCCAGTCTTATGCCTGCATTGTCTCTCCTTCTCTATGGTTGTGCAAAGCATGGGGGGTTTGAGCTTCTATGACTCTCTAAATGCAAATTACATGTGCCATGTGATAGAAAATGATAATAACAGGTTTGGTAGAAACGGCCGTAAACAGTTCATACAATGTTAATTATCAGTCATTTGTAGTCGACTGATTGCGGAATTTAATTGAAAAATGAATCGGTTGAATCACCTCTAGTCCTCTTATGAAATATATGCTTGGTTATTTGTTTGTGCTCGCTCTTGTTATGTGTCCGTGGGTGCACATATTCAGTGTTTTGGTGTAATGATTGCATGAATGGCATGGTGGTGGTATAAAACAGCATCTGATTCAGGCAGGAACATCTGTACTGGTCCCCTGAGATGTAGAGCCAGGCAGATGGAATGCTAATACCACAGAAAGCTAATACATGACACTGGATCCCTTTGGTATTCAACCTGCGTATGTGAATGCAGTGTCCAGGTCCATGTTGATGTTTGTTTTATGGAAACTTAAAACCATTAAAGGGCCTCTGCACTATCCTATAATCGTAGACCAAGACCTTCGATAAAAATAAAACCGAGGCCTCAAATAAAACCGAGGAAGCAAGTGTTTAGTTGCTGTCCATGGATTTGTATGGCTTTATACAGTAGCAGGATTGCAGCTGCTGTGTTATAACTGTGCCATTCAAATTGAATTAAACATTACAGTAACTAAATCTACATGAACATACAGTGGAGCTCCAAAWGTATTGGGACTGTGACAAATGTTTTGGGTCTGTACTCTAGCACTTTGAATTTGAAATGATACAATGACTATGAGGTTTAAATGCTTTAATTTGAGGTTATTTCATCATAGATTTTCATCCATGTCAGGTGAACCGTTTAGAAATTACAGCACTTTTTGTACATAGTCCACCCATTTTAGGGGACTAAAAGTAGCAGGATGGCAACTGTAATTCACTAATGTGTATCAAAGTAGTCAAAAGTTTAGTATTTTGTCCCGTATTCCTAGCACACAATGACTCTACAAACTTGTTAGATGCATTTGCTGTTTGTTTTGGTTGTGTTTCATAYTAGTTCAGGTTAATGGTGATCGTCGTAACATACAGACGCAACATGGTCATCTCCGGTCCTCCCCCATTAGATTCCAATGTCAGTACTCATAATTATTTGACATGATGAGAATTCCCCTGCTGAACGTTTACATACGCTAATCACACTGATAAGCTGATATCCTCTTTGATACTTCATGAAATGTTTGATATGCGCATATCTGAAAAAGGTAGAGGAGAAACGTGTGGCTCCATATTCATGTTAATTGACATAAACCCTCACCGCAGGCCTACTAATTGTCTTAATTGATTGAACTCATGATTAATTGATCATGTTAACGATTTTCTGACAGAACGAGCCCTCTGGCTATCATGGCTTTCTCCTGTTGATGGCGGTAGGTATTCAGAGCTTCTCTTGAGACCCAGAAAAAGGAATGRATCATTGGTGTTATCATTAGGCTGGTAGAACTCTCAGGTTTGCAGATGAGTAATGCAAATTTGTAATATTTTCCTAATACCTTGTCCAAACACATTTTCGAAAAACACATTTGCAATGTCTGAGATAGCAGTAATCACTGCTGTGGTTACTCAAAAACCCTCGCTGACCTGAAAGAGCATTCCAAGTAGTAGAAGATGCCAAGAGTGTCCTCACTCAGACAATTCAGTCCATTCCTATACTGGATGTGTCTGTCACATTAAATAAAACATTGGAATGGCACAGGAGCAACATCTGAAATATTGACACTAGCAGAGACCTTTCCACCCTTCATGCAGGCCCCCAGAAAGGGATATGTGTCGCTGCTCTGAGCAAACACACAGCCGTGTCACAGGCAGCAGGCAGTTCTGAGGAGTTGAATTGAAAATCCACATAATAGGTGCTTTTCCCTTTGCTGCGAGTAAAGCTTATCGCAGAGTGCACACTAAACACCCTGGGAATTAGCCTTTCTCACCCACTATTGTGTCAGGAATACGAATGATGACCCATCTAAATAAAGATTGTCTCTGTCGCCATGATGTATGCTTATGGCTAAATGTACTTCTCTTGAAGCGATACGATTGTGTACAGGTGTGTCTAAAAAGTCAAACAGTGCCCTCTTTGGGTGGGAGTGTGTGCAGCCATAACCAAATCAGACTGGTTTTTCCTATCTCTATTTATTTGAACCATTTCCACAAGTGTTTTGTAAAAAAAATCTGTATACATACTATTTTATAGACCTTGAGTCATTTTCATGTGTTTTTCTTTTCATTTCCATGTCAAGCACCTCTGAATTGCCAATTATTTTGTATAGAGCTTTTTTTTATTTTAAATTGCCTACTTCTACAGTACAGAGATTAAACTTGTTCAAAAACAACAACAGCTCCGATTAGGGCATCCCCTCCGATCAGAGCRAGAGCTGCCTGGTAAACTGTGAAGAGAGATTGCATGATGTGGGTAATCTTGTTATGGAGCCCTTAATGAGAATGGGAGTCAGGGCAGCAGGTGTTATAATAATCAGCGCTCTGAGCTGAGCCCCAAACCTGCTGCGGATTTACACACCATGTTGCACGTCCTCCCATAATCCAGCCAGTGCACACCAATCACAACATATACCAGGATCTGAGTTGACTGTTAGATCCAAGTGTGTTGTTTTATATTGACTTTTTATAATACAGGAGTTGAAGCACAAATACCTTTAGTGGCCTTTTGCAACAGAAGTGTCTAGTGGTAGAAGAAGTATAAATTATAAATTCAATCTTTATGTATGGGCCAGGTCGGACTACAAGCTCCATGATTCTACTGTCCTGATCAATTTAGCTTCCGTATTGTAATTCTGTTGGCTGTCATTGCAAACATCTAGCAGTACTGATACAGATTGAGTGGTTGATTGTATTCCTTGACATGGCTCTCTTTATATTATCCTCTCCCTGCCTGTATTCTCCTCCCCCTTCCCACCAGGCAAAGACATAAAGAATGATCAACATCCAGTTTTGTTAGATTTTTTGATTGAGCTGTCAACAAACATGAATTAGATTCAAATCTAACAACCATGAAACCTTGTCTATTTTTGGATTGAATTGAGAGAGAAACTGTAAACATGAAAAGGTATGGAGAAATAACAATGAAACAATGTTGACTCAACCCATTGTACCCCATTTGGTATTTTACTTTCTAATATCCTTGATTAGATATTTTGTAGCAATGTATTTCCAGTGTGAAGTCATAGTAAACAGATTATTATTTTGAAGAACTTTTTATGCTGTTATACCTTAATGTACTTTTAGATTTAAGGTGACGGTGCTAGAGTAGTTTAATTGGTATACTGACTGCATCTAAAACATTTACATAGCACAAATGGTGTTTGCTGAGAGGGATGCTGTCATAGTTGTTGGTCTAATAGCTGATACCATTCAATTGGAATATCTCCTTCTGCATTCAGATTCTTAAACTGCAGTCACTGAGACAAAGTGCAGTCGCAGAAACCAGTGTGGTTTCACACTATGATGAGAGCAATAGTCTTCATCCTAGATTACCATAACCCATTTCCCCATGTAGAATGGATGTTACCATCAAATGGTGTAAGACTTTAAAATCAAAGTAAACATTTGGGGGACTTGAGCGCGAGCGCGGTCATCTCATGAAAATCCAATCGACTGCTGTGAGGAGTGTGACTGTGAGGCGAGTACACGCTAATGCGTTTTCGCCCCAGCCCAAGGACTCCTAGGAGCTTTGTAAAAGCTTAGCACAGCGGGGCTCGGGGACTGGGGGGCTCCCTCGACTGACGGATGTGAGATTTGCTTATTACCCTGCGCCGTGACGAAGCCATGACTCCCAGTCCATTAATCCTGCCCCAGCACACGGCTCCCTGACCAGGGGTACAGCCTAGCCTTCCTCCCCGCAAAGAGGAATCGCTCCCAGCAATTAGGCCTGATAGGTAGGGGCCTCCGGATGACCTCCTGGGGGGGCATGATAGATCTCTTCTTTTAGACTTAATCTATGAACCTGTTCCTCTCTGTCTTCTGCATCCAAAGGGTTCTCTCCTGTCTCCACTCAAGGTTGGGTCCACCATTCTCTGTGTTCTAACCAGGAACTTAATTTTCACTCTGTTTCTTAAGTCATTCTAAAGGTCAACAACCGCACCTCTAATTTGATGTATTGGATGTTAGAGAGTGGAGGTCACATCAGAATTCACATATGCATACCATGTAGTGTGTCTGAAGGTGGAATGCAGTCCATTGAGTCTTGGTGTTGTGTCCTCATGGTCTGCTGTGTTTCACGCTCTGACTACAAATTATGCTGTTTGGTATTCTGTCACTTCCATCCAGACGTTATTTTATCGAGTGGAATGGCGCTTATATTAAATCTCTTCTTCTATATGTATAACAAGACATCCACATTATATCTTATACATTTTTCTCATATAGTGAAAATGTAGGTAGGCCTTCCTCTAAGTGGTTTATTGAATACTGTGAAGACAACAGTGTCTCCAGCTATTACTACATAGACAAATATTATTTAGTGTGGAAGTAAATATAGCTTTGAAAATGGCATGAGATATGGAGAAATGTTTTCGTCTCTTGTTTCTACTCCGTCTCCCACTGATTTCTGAGACTTTAATACTGGAAAGGTTATCCAAATTGGGATACGTTTGATGCGTTTCTTTAAGACACAGACACACACAAGGGCGTCATGCCCACAGGGGGCACAGGGGCACGTGCCCCCTCAGTTTTATTTATTTTATTTTATTTATACTTAAAAATATAAATACAACATGTAACAGTTTCAAGATTTTACTGAGTTACAGTTCATAAGGAAATCAGTCAATTGAAATTCATTAGACCTTTATCTATGGATTTCACATGACTGGGTAGGGGCGCAGCCCACTGGGAGCCAGGCCCAGCCAATCAGAAATAGTTTTTCCCCACAAAAGGMCTTTATTACAGACAGAAATACTCCTCCGTTTCATCAGCTGTCCGGGTGGCTGGTCTCAGACGATCCCTCAGGTGAAGAAGCCGGATTGTGGAGGTCCTGGGCTGGCGTGGTTACACGTGGTCTGCAGCTTTTTGTCCGGTTGAACGTACTGCCAAACTCTCTAAAACGGCGTTGGAGGCAGCTTATTGTAGAGAATTGAACATTCAATTTTCTGGCAACAGCTCTGGTGGACATTCCTGCAGTCAACATGCCAATTGCATACTTCCTCAAAACTTGAGACATCTGTGGTATTATTGTGTTGTGTAACATAACTGCACATTTTAGAGTGACCTTTTATTGTCCCCAGCACAAGGTGCACCTGTGTAATGATCATGCTGTTTAATCAACTTCTTCATATGCCACACCTGTCAGGTGGATGTATTATCTTGGAAAAGTAGAAATGCTCACTAACAGAGATGTAAACACATTTGTGAACACATTTGAAGAGAAATAAGCTTTTTGTGCATATGGGAACATTTCTGGGATCTTTTATTTCAGCTCATGAAAAATGGGACCAACACTTTYCATGTTGCGTTTACATTTTTGTTCAGTATAAAATGTTTTGTTGTTGTTTCTCTGTAATACTACTAGCCACTTATCTATTTTATGAAGTTGGCTTTAGCTAGCCCAGATAGGTTCCCAATTTACCAACCTCATAACTAGCAACCAAGTTAGAGTATCTATCTTGTCCAACTATCTTAGCTGGCATGCCTACTGGCAAGGTTGGTAGACTTTAGAAAAGCAAGCAATAACTAAATGTGCTGAATAAGACTCAGTTAGGACTGGATCACTACATCAAACTCAGCAAAAAACACCTTTTTGAAATAGTCAGGAAAAAAATACTGTTGGGTTATTCTGAAGCACAATGAACCAAAGCAGTGTCTGGAACACCTGCATAGATTTAATTCAGCAGAGCATACAGCAAACCCTATTTAGATTAAACTGTCATGGACATAATACCACAGATGACCTGTTATTGTTCATTTGATCAGTCCTCCTGTCCAGTACATGGATAATGCTCACACCCACATGCTCTTATGACTGGTGTAAGCTACTGCACAACAATAGTTAGCTGACTTGCATTACTTCCAACTCATTGTCCTCTGGCTACCAGTGTTCTACTCCCATCCACATTCTGCATTCATTATCTCTAGTAAATTGCCACATTTAGAATCACAAAAGGTTTGCATTGTTTACTGCTCAAAATGTGCTCGCGCAGTACGATCTGGAAAAATCTGCTTCCAGAATCCATCTTCTACATGGCATGAAAAGGTGTCGCTGGTCTCCGAAGGTATCAGCAGAACAACTCCCTTGTGTCATGTCAAAAATATGTATTTAGCACATGCTGTGGAATCGCTCAGTGCTTGTCCCGATAACTTTCCTGTCTTATGTGACACATTTGATATTGAAGGGAAAAGAAGTTCTGCACAACTTGATGCCTTCTTCAGTGGGATACCAACACAGTTGCTAAACCGCGGCCCCATGGGGACATCATTTCAGATAAGAGGGATTTGGGTAGACAGGAAATGTAGCTCAGCAACACTAGAAAGCTGCAGGTTAAAAGGAAGTATGGAAACCAGAGATAGGTTTGATATGTTCAAGCATTTTCACTGAATGTTTCAGGGAATTGTTTCTCAAATTGAGATGTTTGTTTATTGTATTTAGTTTATTGTTTGATACTTCATATTCAGATATGGCAGGGCCAATTGTAAATTGAGCAATGAATCTGGAAGGAAAAAWATATTTCCGCTCTTTTAATATTCTCCTACTGATGGCCAACAATTGTTTTCAGAGAGTTTTGTTTCGATTTTAGATTAATGTAAACTGTATTGGTGTTTCATGGAAACACCCCCTATTATTTTACAAAAATCCCACCTTACTGGTGTAACTCTCACAGAGGACCTTGGGTTAAGATTTGTGCTCATGAGGGGAGATTAGGATTATAATTAATTGATTGGTGTTCAATATACCAGCCAATCAAAACATAGGAAAATGCACATCTTTACCTGCATCGATCAAATCAAGGAAACGTTGATATGTATTGCAAAGGCCACAATAGAATGAGCAGCATGAGTATTTAAATGTTGATCTCTCTGGCATTACAGATATCTCTGGCTACCTTACCCAAACCAAATCCAACTGATAGAAACAAAGGCACACACTTTGTCATGGAATTACTTGAGGACTCTTGAACTGAAAAACGGACACATTCTCTCAACTCTAAATGGATCTCTTTAATCATCTGAATAAGTGTGTATTTGGAATAGCACTTCACAGGTGAGGTGAGCAGATATTTCTAGTCTGAAGAGGCCCCTTATTGTCTTCCATATTTCTCTCTAGTGGCCATCCCTGCAGCTACCCTTGCTGGAATTCTAAGGGAAACTGTCCTCAGTAATATCAAAGATATCCCAGATTGGTCCATGGTTGTGTCTCCATTCTCAACAGAGCATCACCAGAAGAAAACACTTAGCACTCTGTGTCAGTAAGGTCCCTGGGTGACAGCCCTGACCGATCGCTCGGTGGCTCTCTGATCCAGAATGTGTTAAAACAGACAACACAGTGCATTGTCTCAATCAATCAAACAACCTGTTACATTTGTGTTGCACTTCTTGCAGTTTGTTTGTCACCAAGCACTTTAATCTAAGACTTAAAAAAATAAATAATCTGAGACATGTTCCCAGTAGGGAACTTATAAGAGGAAAGCTTTCTATTCTAGGCGGAATYCAGTTCAGCCGCAAATTGTTTTGAAATGCACTTTCAGATAATTGCTCACCATGAAAATGACAGGAAGTAAGCCTTGTTTTTGAATTGTGTTTTTCACAATGGTCTTTCATAAGGCTCTTTACATAATTATCATCAGTCTCTTTCATTTGATTGTTGACGTCTGTAGAGATTCAGTTAATGTACATTATTGGGAAACTGTTTATTGAAAAGATTGTGCAACAACCATCTCCTGGCAACACACACTATTTTAAATCAGCAAATCAAAGGTGACGTGGGTAGACTGAGTATATAAATGTACCGGCTGAACTGTGCTGACCCTTTGTTAGCATTGTGATAATGAATGCATGCTGGCACATGCTGATTCTCAATCTTGTAACATCCCCATTGTTATGTCACCTCATTTTGATGAAACTGAATTTGGACCCCACCATAAGGCTTATACAATACCCCAGGTCCAAATATTGGGACCTAGATCATGTGTAGCCAGTCTAACAGCTGTTCCACGATCCCCATGCACCCTTAAACTGTGCTTACACTGGGGATGGCCTCCCTGTCGCATGGTGTCATGCCAGGAAGCATGTGTCCATTGGGAGTCCGACTCATTATCCTCTGCTACATATCTGTCCTGCTGTCTATTCCCCTTCGAAAAGCATGCATGATCCCTACTACTGTATATAGCCTATCTGTTCTGCTGTCCACTCTCCTTTAAGAAGCATGGAGGGCCATAAGCCCTAAGAGAGATGTGGCATAGTTTCAGCTGCTGACAGCTCTGCCCTTCAACAGCAAGGTTGTCATCTCTCGCCATGGATGGCTGTCACTTCTGTAGGGGCCTCGTGGGAAGTCAGTTAAGTTCTC
Source organism: Salvelinus sp. IW2-2015 (assembly GCF_002910315.2). Taxonomy (NCBI): domain Eukaryota; kingdom Metazoa; phylum Chordata; class Actinopteri; order Salmoniformes; family Salmonidae; genus Salvelinus; species Salvelinus sp. IW2-2015. Next base: position 30,855,697 of record NC_036863.1, on the reverse strand, counting down.
TCTTTTAATGGAGGGTGAATAATGGTTTGATAAAGTAATATATGGTGTCAACTTCTGTCAGGCGTGCCGTGAGGCCTGCCAATCCCATCGGACAGAAAGGAGACCAATTGAGTCTGCCCTGTCAGGGACACTTGGTACACGCACAGTTAGGCAGACCACTACAGAGCAGGCAACACCGATCAATACTGCTTTTAATTGCCTGAATCACAGGCTCTTTTTTTTCTTCTTCTTGTTATCTCTCCTTGTTTTTTGAAGATACATCAAGGATGTGACTAAGAAGACGTTCTATTTTTGTCCTACTGTACACACTACCTCATGGGCAGGCCAAAGCTACTGATGGACAATGGACCATGTATTTGGGTTGCTTTCTCACAATGTTTTCCTATTCCCACAGAGCAAAGGGATAGTAGAGTGTGTTTCCGTCCTCATAGGAGGCTATTCAGAAACCTTCTGAATACATAGAGAAGAAAATGTATGAGCTGATTATATAAAGTCAAATAAACTGAGGAAATAAATAAGTGTTGAGATGACAGACCCTGTGGAAACAACAGCTGTGTACATGTTGGTAACAGCCAGAAACTGTCAGAAGCTGTTGTATTGCTGGGGTTTTTGAAGCTCTCTAGTGCAGTGTCTCTTCTTGAATTAACGATGAGGCTAAGGTATGGAGAAAATTGAATTAATTACCAGGCTGTGGTGTGGTTTGTACAGTTTGTACAGTGCACTTTCTCTCTATTGTACTCCTTCTACAAATAAAGTCACAGCCACCCGTGTGGACACATAACCTTCAGACTCTTCCTGACTGGCATTTGAGAGATGGGAGCCATGAGTGTCTAATCAAAATCTCAAATGCTAATCTGGGATGCAAGCTTGTGGAGCGTGCACTTCTGTCTCAAAACAGTATCTATCTCAAGTCATTCCTTCCCAAGCGAATCCTTTAATTAGCTGCATGGCTAGCTCGCTAACCTCAAAAGTAACCAAATGTAACACTGGTAATGTGTTTGTATCTTGAATATCTCATTAGGTGTAAGAACCACAGTGACATTCTCCTGGCAAGCGCTTTGCATTTTTAACTATCTTAGCGATAGAGAGAGAGAGAGAGAGAGAGAGAGAGAGAGAGAGAGAGAGAGAGAGAGAGACTGACATTTGTTGATAGTTCAATGAAGTATTTCCTTCCATTTCTTCTCCATCCATTTTGCAAATGCTCATGTTCGGTAATGACATTGGATCCAGTAGTCAAGGTTAACCTGGCTGTTTCACCCAAATGCTCCTCAGAAGAGATGTATGGATCAATCTTATGACGTTTTGAATGATTCCTGTTGATTACTCAGATTGGTCTTTGATAGAGTTTGGTAGGGTTTGATAGGGTTTGATAGAGTTTGATAGGATTTGATAGGGTTTGTTAGGGTTTGATTGTGTTTGTTAGGGTTTGATAGAGTTTGATAGGATTTGATAGGGTTTGATAGGGTTTGATAGGATTTGATAGGGTTTGATAGGATTTGATAGGGTTTGGTTTGGTTTGTTAGGATTTTATAGGGTTTGATAGTGTTTGATATGGTTTGTTAGGATTTGATAGGGTTTGATAGGATTTGATAGGGTTTGATAGGGTTTGATAGGGTTTGTTAGGGTTTGATAGGGTTTGTTAGGATTTGATAGGGTTTGATAGGGTTTGTTAGGGTTTGATAGGGTTTGTTAGGATTTGATAGGGTTTGATAGGGTTTGTTAGGATTTTATAGGGTTTGTTAGGATTTGATAGGGTTTGTTAGCGTTTGTTAGGGTTTGATAGGATTTGATAGGGTTTGTTAGGGTTCGATAGAGTTTGATAGGATTTGATAGGGTTTGTTAGGGCTTGATAGGGTTTGTTAGAGTTTGATAGGATTTGATAGGGTTTGTTAGGGTTTGTTAGGGTTTGATAGGGTTTGTTAGGATTTGATATGGTTTGATAGGGTTTGTTAGGATTTGATAGGGTTTGTTAGGGTTTGATAGGGTTTGTTAGGATTTGATAGGGTTTGATAGGGTTTGATAGGGTTTGTTAGGATTTGATAGGGTTTGTGTATTGCAGTTGACTGATTTTATGATCCCTCCTAGTCGTGCTTTTCATTAACGTGTGAAAAGTGCAGGGTTTGTGCGTGTGCACCGCCAAGATAAGCTGGCTCAGTAAGTAATGCATGTCAGATCAGATAAGTATACAGAAAGGGTTGCCCATAAAACGAGGCTATGAATCTAAGAAAGGAGAATTTACTGGCCACACAACAACATGGTACACCAATTCATGTCAAATGGGCTTCCACACAATGGCCTCTGTGTCTGCCAATCTATCCGTGCTAAGGGTAAATGGATAGACTTCCTCTGACCTTTGTATATCGTTTTATAAAAGAGGATCAATACTCGAGCCGCCAGCGTTGACACTTTATCACCATTGCACCATCTGGTACGAAACACATTTTTCTCACCTGAATTATTACAACCGTGTCTACAATCGGATCCATAGACAATAACCGGGGACTATTTCAACGTTGGCTCTGTTCTGTATTGCCTTTATTGCATTAGGAATAAGTCCCTGATGTAAAGAGATTATGTGAGCCCCGATGAAGCTGAATGACGGCCTCCTGGTTGTAAAAGATCTGATGTTAGTTTGCTGTCAGATTTATGGGTATGTGCTGGGTCCTATTATTCACAATCACAGATAATCTGTGAATATCCCTGTCATAGCTCCAAATAGAATCACAGTGTGCGTCTGGTCAGTGAACTAGCCAGATATCGTGGCATACTCATTTGAAAAAGCTACTATATGTGAAACATGATTTAAGTAATTATTGTCCATTTGCCTCCAATAACGGGTTATCTTTTGACATGTTGCACCATAAAGCATTAAACCATGTCATGGTGCCCACAGGCCTTCAGCAAATCACTACTGGTCCTCAGTGGTGTACACTTAAAACAAACAGTCAGGTTTTAAAATACAAATAAATACTTATTTAATGATAATGAAAATATGACTTTTCAGATTTTTCTAAGACCTACAACTGCATTTCTTCCTATATGAATTGCATTGGACACAGTGCTTTCAGTGATTCCATGTGATAGCCCCATATTTTTGAGTGAAGTCATGGTTCAGAATGATTCAAATATCACAAAACATCATTTTTGGAGTTCAGCCCCAGAATGTTAAGTTGCCATGTTGTCTCGTTAGATTGAAGTGCCCGAGGTTGATTCAAGAAGATGGGTCATGTGTTTAATCTCATGGAATACCATTACCCTTGTGTAGCGTGTAAAACCATGTAGCACTTTCTACAATGGGACCATATTAAAGCGCTTAAAGATTCCATTCACGCACCAGGCTACAACAAATGCATTTTCAAGCCCAAGCTAGAAGAGACAAGGTCAAATTGGGGGAATAAAATAGTATTTGCCTCTCTTCCTCTTGTGTATTATCCACCATGAATAACTATGCCAGAGAATAAATATATTTATGCCTGAAGTGGATAGTCCTATTTTCTTGGCAGAGGTGCTTGAGAGTGTCGTATAAGGACCCTGTTGGCAAATACGTGCTGTCAACTGAGAGATTACACAAGTATGTGGACCAACATTTCAGTTATTTTATGTATAAAACAGGCCAACTGTGCTCTTGTCAATCTGCTGCTCAGTTTAAACATACTGTACAAACCTGCCCGGTCTGTAAAAAACAGAAGGCCTTTTCCTTTCTCATGTCTTGTGTCTCACCCAGGCTAGGCATGAGTAACATTGATTCACTTGACCTCCAATCCACAGTCAACAATCTGAGTGGTAAGACTCCCCTTTACCATATGGTTCCCATACAATGCATACAAGTGCTCATCCACAGTGTCTATACGGTGGTTCATCATATCTTGGAGTGGATGTTTAGGTTTTTAGGTTTATGAGCTGTGAAGGACAGCTGCTGTAAATAAACATGTATTAATGAAGAGATTGAATACGTCACAGTGTACCCTTCAGGTGCGTTCCGCTTGTTTTTTGAAGGGAGCCAAGCCATGGGGAAGGACTGTGCAGAAGAAAATGTTCCTCACAAGCATTAATGATGAACGTTGTCATTGTGCAAGGGGTACTGTATGGTACAACTGTTGCCAAAAGCAAAAATAGTTGATGTGTGAGATGAATAGGTTACTCCAAATTCTCCACCTTTGGAAGTAATTGCGGTAGTACTTTATACATGGGGTTTTATTTTCAGAGATTATTGCAGTAGCCTCTGAGGGGTAGGGGAATGGGAGCCGCTCTTCTAGAGTGCCTGAGTGCTGTGTGTGTTTAGCCTCGGCGGTGTTACTCAACACCAGGCATTTTCATTGTGGCTGGCTGATATACCTTTCTATATGCTGAGAGCAATTTCAATAATAGAAGGTCCTGCTGTGAAAGAAATTGTGTTAAAGCCTTTGGCATTAAGAGCTTTCTCATGTGTTTTGCAAAGTCCCAGTCTGATACCGTATATGTGCTAGCTGAACATCCCTTAAGCTCCAGTGTTACGGTTATGTGGCTGGTGCCAGCAGGTTTGTTGTGCACCATTGTTGAATCACTTCAATTCACATTTTTACTTAACGCTCTATTTTTATAAGTGGTTCGGCAGCTAAAAACCCCCGGAAAAGATAACTGTTGTCAATAATGACTGTAGCTATCGTAAAGCCATAACAGAGACTTACAATGTGTAAGGGTGAGGAGACGGGTAAAAGGCCACATTTATGTTGTTTCGCAATAAAACTAAGGTTTTTATATTCAATTGAATTACGTTTGACTTTTCTATCAACTTTTTCTTGATACTGCTATGATCTTTTTAGAATGTTGCCTTTTTGTCTGGTGTCACATAAACATCAACATCAAATGAAATATACAGTATTATCCTCCTAGYTTGTGGATGATACTACAGTACTCATCTGTAGCCATGCAAAACCAGGACACACTAAATTGAATCTTCAAATTGCCCAAAGTCGGTGCTTGCTTTATGTAGGGAGATGACATAAACTACACCACGGAAATGTACACTCTCTCTCTAGCTCCAGCTGGCTAGTCCAGCTTTTGCATTTTCATTTAAGGCCTTTCTCTGAATCGAAAAACTTTCTGATAGGCCATGTGTTTAGAGGCATTTCTATGAAATGTCAGGTGCATTGCCAAACCTCACACACCAACCCTCACACGAACACACCCTCAGACAGAGAGGAATGATTTGTCTGCTGAAAATGCCAGCATTACTTGCGCTTATATAGCTCRATTCCCATCTCTCTCCATATCCAAAAGGAATGTGAGTTTCGAAGTAGAAATGTCAATAGTACTGAAGACATGCATAATGCACCATGTCCAGCACTTGAAAGCAGTGGGGTGAGGAGGACTGCAGGGCCAGCCCCTTTGTTCTGTACTCTCCCATGTCTAGTGAGACACTGAGCCATGCTCTCTCCCCTCTCCAGGTGAAGCTAATGTGCTTCCCCTCTCAACTCAGGTTCCCTTTTAGAAATAGAATGGGTATAACACAGTCAGGGCTCTTTGCACGCATTTTCCATTTTTTGAAATCAGAAGCATTTGTGTTGTTAAAAATAAACAGTGATCCATTGACATTGCAAGTCGACGTGATCATGTTTTGTATTGACAAAATGAAAGGGAAAAGAGTTCCCATTGGCTTTTTGTGTGTTTGTGCATCTCATTGCTGTGGGAGGAATCAGGCTGGCAATAACACTTGTAGACACATGCTCTGGAGCCAAGGTCATCAATAAACTGCTCTCTTGCCTGGACCAGGGCCTAAGTGGGTCAGCCTCACACCTCAGTGTCCCTGACACCGCAGACAAGATGCATCTCCACTCAGATCTGTAGCCCAATGTCCCGCTGGCCTGATTTAATCTAACCTGATGTAGTGTTTTAATGCAGCGATCTTGTTCATGCAGCCAGTTCTTTCATCTTCAATCTGGCACTCTTAACTGCACATAGTTGTTATTCAATCTAAACCATCCAAAACTGTTCAACTATATTATTTGACTGACATGAAAGATGTTTATGCTGCTGTGTAAATCCTGCAGTGCGGTTGTGATGGAATGTGGCCTCTTTTCAAGACACTGCAGCGGGTTCTTTATGGTACCATAATGTTTTAAAGTATTACGTTGTCCCACCTCTTCTCTGAATCGACAGCCTGTCATGGGGTTATCATAAACAACTTATAAGGAAGGGCGTCTGTAAAAAGTGAAACAATGTCAACTTACAAGCAGGCTGGCGGAGTCGAAGGAGCGGAAGTGCATTTCTAATGTGCCTCTTTTGTGTTGTATTGTTGTCAGACTCTGAGTGGCTGCAGTCAGGCAGCACTTATAGCAGCTAGCTTATCTAAGAGAGGATCAGTGAATGACCTAGTCTTAATAATGCATGTGTAAGTGTGTACCCAGTATATTTACATTTTTCAAGGATAAAGCATGTCTGCAGGAGGTCAGGTGTACTTTTAAGACACTTTCAATCCCGCCAGGGGTTTTGTCTTGAAAGCACGCGCTCGGAAGGAAATTCCTGGAAATGGAGTTTAAGCCACTTGTGGTAAATTGAGGCCATGTTATGGCCTGGCTTTGGAACATACTGGATGATTAGAGAGCAATCTCAAAATGAAGGCTTTTTCTGAAGAACCTTTCAGAAGTGTACGTACTGTTCCTCTGAGTACTCGAAGGCTCATGTTTACACCTCAAAGGCTTGGTTTTCTGTAACAAGCTGGAAAAGAACAAGTAAGTGGTAGCGCCAAACAAGAGACATTGAACATAATGCTTTGGAAACATGTGCATGGGGTTTTTAGGGTAACGTTGAAGACAAATATTGTATTTCAAACAATTTTCTATTTGTTTGAGTCTGTTTAGATTTTGACATACATTCTGGAAACTATGATGTTCTCCATGTTAGCCGCTTACAGGGTTAGAAGCATAGATGTGGTTCTTAGTCTTGTCATAGCATTCAGTCATATTTTTTCTGGTCATGTGTGTGGTCTACAAAGCATTCTTCAGATCATAGATCACAACATATTATGTTTTAAGATTAAGATTGATCAAATGTTATTTGATCTTTTTAATAATTAGCCATTTGAGCCTTGGATTCTTTAGTGGGAAAACTGCCCTCCCAAACAATTTACCCTTCATACATCTACAATAAGCATTTCCCCTTATCTGATGGAGTTCAACCTGCAGAATTATGTTAGATGTTACCTGGTAAATATCAATACTCTGAAAAGGGAAATGATGGAAGAATTGAACAATTAAACTGAATGAATGGCCATTAGATCAATGGAGAGGAGTGCTCTTATCAGATTAGTGCAGGTCCAGACTCCAATCTGCATTATTCTATAATGCTTTAGAAGTGATCCTTGGCATCTAAACGCTGATGTATAATAAGCAGGAGTAAAACGTATCACACAGACAAACAAAATCAATACAATTCAATTCAACCTCTTAGGCCAAACGCAGGAATCTGTCATTAGTCTCTTCGTACACAACTGAGAAGAGTTAATGCAGACTTGTCTCTCTAATTGGGGGGAAACTCAATCATGATAACAAAGTTGGTAACACTTCCTATGAATACACTCTGCAAAGGTATCCTCTACATAGACACTAATAACTACTCACATAACTATAGAGTAAAGCAGGGTTTCCCAAACTCGGTCCTGGAGCCCCCCCCAGGTGCACGTTTTAGTTTTCCCCGTTCACTACACAGCGGCTTCAAATAAACAAAACTTGATGATGAGTTGGTTATTTTAATCAGCTGTGRAGTGCTAGGGCATCGTAAACAGGCTCTATAATGCCGTATGAAGCGAGGTGGTACAGTTCCCTATGTGAAGTGCTTGTGTTACCATGAAGTGTAGTTATACAGGAATAGGTCTGGATGGTTTTGTAACTCACATTAAAACATTAAAAGTATTTTTTATGGCATTAAATATCATTTTTACATTTTGTCATTTAATCCATCTAAATATATTTTACCTCGTTGTTTTATCAAATGATTCAATACATTTTTGATAGTATAGTATGGATCCATTGATTCTAGTTTGACTTTGAAACCACTCCAGACATCATGAGAAGGATAGCCATGCATCCTCTAATCTAGAACAAGCCCTGATGAGACACCTGCATCCTCCAAGATTTGGAAATTCTGTTGCTTTGGAAATTTTTACTAAAACCGTTCCATCACACAAGCAACAAGCAATAGTGGGGAAAGCATTTCATTGGCTTTAGAAATATAGATTGATTTAATGCAATCGTGGCTCTCTTTTAATTTCATTAAGAAAGCTTTGATTTGATTTTGGTACTCCTTGTATATAGCTTTATTCTTGTATTCTTGATTTGATTGTATTTTTGTCTCTCACTTTCATTGGTTGATCTTATTGCAAAATTAGATTTTTTTCCTAAATTGTACTTTGGAATGATAACCTTGTTACATGTGCAAATTAAACTGAAAAAATCCCCCATGCTCTCTCCAAGTTGAGGAAAAGTGAATGTTAAGTGCTTTCGGAATGTCACAAAACTCTCAGACGCTTATCAAGCCACTCAGAAAAGACTCAACTCTCTCTCGCTTTCTCTCTCACTTTCTCTCTCACTTTCTCTCACGCTTTTTCTCATGCTTTCTCTCTCCTTTTCTCCCCACAGAGCTCCCCAGCAGTCCACCAGCTCAGTTCACCTTCAGACCCCTCCCCCCACCTCCACCCCCTCCCCACGCGTGCACATGTGCCCGCCCAGCCCCTCACGCTCACGTTTCTGAGGCACTGCAGAGGAACACCCTGCCGGCTCGGAGCCAGGCGATGGACGGAGATCCCACTCTGCCGGCCGACAGAGACAGAGGCCAGCTCCACAACAGCTGGGCCCTCAACAGCAACATCCCCCTGGAGACCAGGTAGGCCTCGGCACCTCCACTCTCACCTGCCTAGTAATGGGGTCAGTGCAGTGTGGCAGACACCATAACAGCTCTGTGGCCATACTTTCCCCAGCATTGAGTCATGCAGGTCTCTTGGTCTCTTTCCCTCCGTGTTCTTAATCACCGTGACACTGCAGTACCAGTAACTTGGATCCACAAAATAGCGCTAGCTTTGAGAAAAGTCGATTGAATGGATATGTTGTTGGCCTGAGTTAAGTGTTGCAGAGAAGACCCCTGTGACTTCAGTCACAGACCTCTCAGACTTCTTTAATGATTCACACTTGATAGAGATGAATCATGGTGTACATTTATAATGAGGGGTTGGTGGTGCATAACTAAATCACATTGCTTTGATGAGATTCAGGGCTAAGGCTTTTGAGAAGTGAAGTGGTGTACAAATCCAAATAACATAAATAGATGCATTGTTAACTGAACATATTCAAGATCAAGGCCTTTCCAAACCTTTTCACAGCAAAAGCCTGTTCACAATTAGCGTTTAAAGAAATGTATCAGATGTTAATATAAAAATTGCTGCTGTAGTTGTAAAAGAAAGGTTGTCTACAACTGACTAGGTGTTTGCATAGCCACACGTGACAATTCATGAAACAACAACTTTTTTGGAAGTGTATCCATTCATCCCAAAGAGGGTTTTTCATTTTTAAACGGACATCCAAAGAGAAAACCACTTCAAGCGGTCACCCTTTATGAACGGGCTTGTCTTCTTGTGATCACTTCCCCAGAATTTTAAACTGTGCCTGTCTCTGCCGGGCTAGATCATTTGTGTTAATTCCAAGCTTCCAAAATGTGACCTTTATCCCTTTTAGCGTAAMAATTATCTTTGTCCTGCATTAAAACTAGTCTGCCAGATGAGATCATTTGTTTATTTTTCTTCTATTTGGTCTGGTAGATTATGGGAGATGAAAGCAGTTGAAACAGAACAGACTGTGACAGGTTAGTAGCTAGACCAAAGATTGTCTATTATATTGACAAGATAGACATGTGACCGCTCCAACAATGGAAATACATGTCCTTAAAGATGGAAGGCAGGCGGGAAGACCAAGATCAGGTGGGAACATTCTAGCCAATGAGAGGGCAGATACGCATGTGAACAGGCCAGAGAGATAGATCGAGGACTCATCTTTGTGTCTGTGCCATTATAGCATCTGTGACGGCATTGGCAGCACCGTTGGGGCTATCTCCATTTAAAAGTAGCCAATTTTCTTCTTCTTCATTGGCTAATTGCTTCCAACTCATAGGAATCCCCACCCAATTGACTACTTTAAAATGGTGGAAGCCCTCATTGGTAATGTCCAGGGCTAAAACGAGCTATATCCATGATGAGTCCTCTATCTATCTCTATGACCACAGGCACAACGCTGATATAAAGTCGTTGACTAAATTCTACATACGCACTTATATCAGTGGATTCGTAACAACCTAACCATTATGAAACTTCTATTTGATCAAATAAGCCTCACGTAGCAGTTAGCAATTACATTTTTGATGACCAAATTCGACCCTCTCATTGACCTCCATACAGAAATTCCTCACTTCGTGGCCTTATTTTCTTGAGCTGAGTAAAACCTCTCGCTTCGCCTCTTCCTCTCTGGCTARACTCCTAATTGATAGGAAGAAACGATGGCTGCCAACAGCTGTCAGATCAGAGGTGAAAATACAGAAATACAACATTTCAATCCATTAGATTTACTGTAATGGAGAAAGTCATTGTGGGTAGTTCAGAGGTTGAAAAACTCTATTATTAACTTAAAATGAGTTGAGCTCTCTATATGCTTCTTTCATTTTCATGCTTAGAAAATGGCAAATTCAATTACTGTACACCACAAGCAACCAGGTAAATCTTCCCCTCTTCATTTGATGTGGAACACAAAACCAATCAAAGAATTTCCCGCTTGTTATTAATGACAAGCTTTGTTTGGCTTTGTATGGAGGAAAGGGGTTTAACATGCAAAGAGAGACCACTATGACAGGAAAACTATGGAAAAGTAAATTAATCATATGAAGTTGAGAGCCTTTGTCAAGATTGACAATTATGCTGTCTGCTTTTTGAGATTGTTTTTTATTTAAAGGGTTGTCTGTGAAATGTGAAATGAGTCGCTGGCCTATTTTTCTATTTCCCATTTGTTTGGTATACCCAACAGTGCTTGGTGCTTCATAAATGTCTTGTAAATTGAAAATAAGCAATCCTATCAGAGGTAAACAACTTCTTTCTGTTGACTAAAATAAGTTGACATGTCGTCTTGAGAAAAGAATGAAGCATGGGGTAGCAGCATCAGTAGGGAGAACACTACATCATAGAGCTACCTGAATTCACAAGTTAAAGGATTTGATGTTCGGGGTATGTTTTCCAAAAACAAATGAAATCACCAAAAAGGTGTAACATGTTATTTACATAAAACAATATATTTGGTTGTAAAAAAAGAAAGCTTCTCCTTTAATTGAGTTTCCCAGCCATGGTAGATTCAGTGGACTGAAGCAATCAAATGAATGGATGCAGGAGCTCCATGGTTGATAATACCTCCTCAAGGAAGCCATTACTCAGTTGGCATGAGAGGGTGTTAGTAAGAGACTAGAAAACAAGGGCCTACCTTAGGCATGTTTTCTCCCCCACGCTTTGTGTTCAAAACATCCATAACGTCTCATAGGTGTATGTAATGTACAACAGTGACAATAATGACAAATGAACACAATTAGGTTTGCAGGAGGGGTAGTGGTACTTGAACATCTTAAATTTGATGGAGTAGGTAAATCCTCCCTCCCTTATGGTAGATCTCATTGACTGTGCTCATTTAGGCCCCAAACTTATGTAGAGGTCACCCACTCTGCATAGAAGATGAGAAAGTCACCATGCCTGATGTGGCTATGTGCTGACTTTCTGTTCTCACCTAAATGAACCTTGTTGATTAACCTGTGGTCGATATTCAACCTAATACAATGCCAGCATTCATGTAGATCAGCAGATTGCTATCCAATACCTCCTCTTGGCCTTGTTTATCTCACCATTGTCAATTGTAATGAGATTGAAAGTTTGATGTGATGGCCAGATATCAATAACACCACCACATTTGATATTTTGTCTTTACATTTAGAAAATTGTAACAACTGGTATTACTGCACATTCGCTGTACAGGCTGTGTGATGTGCTGTTGACATAGTTGTAACACTTTGCTCTTGCCTTCGCCTAAATAAACCAAAATACAGAATATTTATCATATTTTTGTTGATTTCAGATTTCTGTGTTGTCAATTCTCACCGGCAGACGTTACCAATTATGCATAGCTGCCTTCCAATTAACACTGTATACTGTAGGATCAAGTGTTTTTCAGACTGCTGAAATTACTAGAAATGAGGTGCTCTGGATCACCCACCTCCACAAACACCTTCAGATTGATATTATGAAGAAACGCTCCCTATGACATCTGGCCAACGCACATAGAGGCATACTGTACCTTCACAAAATGGCGGTTTAACATAAGATACTACCTCATCAATAGAAAATACAGACAACAGAAGAAAAGTAATCAATTGTAAAGATCAGTGATCAAGAGTGATCCTCAGATCATCATTACAGGAGTCTTGGGGGGGAAACAAGTATTTTAATGATCCAATTTCTTAGTTCCTCCTCCTGAACACCTTCCTCAAAGCATCAAAAAGTATGGGATGAAAGCAGTTAATTTCTTTTGTCTAAATGACATCAGCCGAGTCGATGCACTGTTGAGAACACAAAGACACTGATGATATGGCACTGACACAACATCAATGCAATTCCAGATTTCTGTCACATCAGCATAATGACCATATTCAAGACCACAAGCATATTCCTCCTAATTTCTTTCAATTACACAAAGACAGGAATTGATTGGTCCTCTATTGACTGTTTTTTTGCTCTTAATAATGCATTTTTCAAGTGTCAGCTACAGCACTACAACAGAACAGTGACTCAATATCCCAGACAGTCTTGAGCTCAGTGCTGTCCTGATCCAAACTGGATGTCTGCTGTCCATGACTGAACGATACAATTCAGTCAGTTTTCATGAGTGTTTCTGCAGACCGTGAGGAGGATTACCCAACACCACGGGATGCTGTGTTTGCAGTGGCTTGGACAACAAAAACAAACATGTCTCAGATAACTTTATCCCTTTGTGAACCATACTTAAACTTAATTACGCTGTCTACGAAAATTGGCCCAGCAATTAAGCCCTGTGATATAATCTTCTATAAAACTGACCTTTGTACTCTCCCATCTTTAATTGGGCACATTAAAGATAGCGGCTAATGGTATTAAAACCTTTTCTAATTAAGGACCTGAGCAATGAGGGTTATTTTTCTCCCCTTCCTTTTGTTCTTCTGTTCCGCCGGTCGTCTATTCCCTCCCTGCACACTGCCGCCTACAGCTTGTTAGATAAAGGCAGTGGTTCCAAGGTCAAGTTCACAGTGAAGAGGAATTGGCCACCCTTCAGCATTAGCATAAATCAATGTAAGCACAGCATTCAGCATCACTGTCAGCTGTAAGAATTTAATAATAAATGTCTTAGACTCTTGCTCTCTCTCCCTCCCTCTCTCTCGCTCTATCTTTCCCTCTCTCTCTCCCTCTCCCTCTCCTTTTACCTCTCCTTCCCTCTCTCTCTCTCCTCTCTCTCTCTCTCTCCTCTCTCTCTCTCTCTCTCTCTCTCTCTCTCTCTCTCTTCTCTCTCTCTCTCTCTCCCTCTCTCTCGCTCTATCTTTCCCTCTCTCTCTCCCTCTCCCTCTCCTCTTCCTCTCTCTCTCTCTCCCTCCCTCTCTCTCGCTCCTAATCTTTCCCTCTTCTCTCCCTCTCCCTTTACCTCTCCCTCCTCTCCTCTCCCCCTCTCTCTATCCTCCTCTCTCTCTCCCTCTCCCTCTCCCATCTCCTTCCCCCTCCTCCTCTCCCTCTCCCTCTCCTCTCCCTCTCCCTCTCTCCTCTCCTCTCCTCTTCTCTCCCTCTCCCTCTCCCTCTCCTCTCCCTCTCCCTCTCCCCTCTCCCTCTCCTCTCTCTCTCTCTCTCTCTCTCTCTCTCTCTCTCTCTCTCTCTCTCTCTCTCTCTCCTCTCTCTCCCTTCCTCCCTCATCTCTCTCTCTCTCTCAGGAGTGTACATATTACGCCAGTTTGCCTGTTGGGAGCATTCATTAATTAGATTTAGGATGTATATCATTTGGCCAGGGAGGGAAATGGGATTGCATTTTGAGATTTGATTTTAATGATGTGCATTTCTAGCAGTTTACCAATAACTTAGAAGTACACAAGTAACTAACAGAAGTATATTCTGTTTTGTATTCTATTTAAGTTCTACGCAGATGGAAAGGGTATTAATCTATGCATATTTATTCATGTCATATCTACACCATTTTTTATTGGTGCACAAAGGTGTAAATGTTCACACATAAGTGTTTAACAATGAAATAGTAATGTATGGTAATGTGCTATGTTGTGTATATTCTCATTAATGTCAACCTCTTCTGTTGGTGTGTTGCAGGCATTTCCTGTTTAAACATGGCTCAGGCTCCTCTGCACTGTTCAGCGCTGCCAGTCAGAACTACCCTCTGACATCTAACACAGTGTACTCCCCACCCCCACGGCCCCTACCCAGGAGCACCTTCTCCAGACCCATGTTCACCTTCAACAAGCCCTACAAGTGCTGCAACTGGAAATGCACTGCCTTAAGCGCCACCGCTATCACCGTAACCCTCGCTCTTTTGCTCACATACGTCATTGGTAAGTTGGGTATTTCTCCCTATCTATATTATCTATATTTATTTAACAATTCAGTATAGTACAAAAGCATAACATTTCCATATGGAGTGATTTCAGTGCCAACAGAAACTATATTTGAATTCAATATTTTTGAATATGTATTTTAGATTTAGAATGTAATATTTTTTTATGTGTAATGCACAAATGTAATATTTGAATTAGTAAATTGAACTTGTATTTCATCATTTGAAACTGAATTAAATTAATATTGCATTCAGTTTTTAAATGAAATGTAAATTTAAGTGAATATTCAAATTCAATATATATTTAGTCAGTTTAAATATGGTGCATATTGCATTAATTGTCTGTGTATCAAGTTTACAAACTATAATTTAAAGTTGACCAAAGTTTCATATATTTAACTTCTCAGATGCATTCAGATTCAGTTTTAAAATTTAGATCTCTAAATTCAGATTCAAAACCAGAGACATCCTGGTACTTTTACAGCAAGGAATGGTAGAAGATAGTATTTTTTWAATTTAACTAGGCAAGTCAGTTAAGAACAACTTCTTATTTACAATGACGACCTACCCCGGCCAAACCTGGACGACGCTGGGCCAATTGTGCGATGCCCTACGGGACTTCCAAACACAGCCAGATGTGATGCAGCCTGGATTCAAACCAGGGACGCCTCTTGCACTGAGATGCAGTGCCTTAGACCGCTGCACCYCTCGGGAGTCGAGAGAACAGATAGAATCAAATGCCCTTTGTGTTAATCAGGTTTCTGGAGGTTTCTGAAGCCAATGTGGCATGTTGAATTCATTTTCTTCTCATGAATTTGGCTCTAGCGTTTGAACCGTTTGAGCTATTATGACCCCATTCCCAAAAGCTAAGACCCTCTGGAACATGGTCGTGCTTCTGTTCCCGTCTATGATGCTCACAGGACGCACAGGAGACCTGAAGACGTGTTAGTTTGACATGTGTTGGTTTGTGTTAGACATGTATTAGTTTCAAGCCTCCTGCAAGGGTACTCATTATAAGGGTGACTGACTGGGTTAAGACTTTGTTAGCTTCTGAGCTAAAGCCTAAGTTCTGTTACTTGGATGGGTCTCGAGGAGGAGGTTAAAGTTGGGTGAAGTGTAACACAGGTGGTTCGGGGAACACGCTTACATGATGAGTAACTTGTCAGAGACCTGAAAAGTGACATTGTCTAGTGCACTGGAGGCCTGGGTTAGAACCCGATCAGTCAAACTAACACGTCTTCAGGTCTCAGGCAAGGTCGCATGTATGAGGTCAAAAGGGGGTGAAATAGAACTAAGGTCCACGCTCTTTTGATGAGTAACCTTGCTGGAGACTTGAAGACTTGTGTTAGCTTCCTGAACTCATCCCTATGGGCTTCAGCTAAGTGGGCTCTAATACAGTCTTGTAACATGCAGTAGATCAGGTTTAAACCCAGTCAGTCATAAGAGAAAGATTAAATAGGGAGTGGAAAAGCTATCCTTGGAAGGGCTATGACAGGGCTATTCAACTATATTCTTATGGGGGCCAAATTGTGTTTTTTGTCACACTCCCTTCTAATGTGTCTAATGTTCCAGAGGGTCTTAGCTTTCAGGAACGGGGTCATAATAGCTTAGAGCCCAAACGGTTCAAACGCAAAAATTCATAGGAAGAAAATGAATTCTACATGCCACATTGGTTTCAGAAACTGGCAGAAACCTGATTAACATGGAGAGCGTTTGAATCTATCTGTTCTCTTCTACCATTCCTTGCTGGCTAAGTACCTGGATGTTGTCTCTGGTTTTGAATCTGAATTTAGAGAACCACGTTTGAAAACTGAATCTGAATACTTCTGGGAAGTTGAATATATGAAACTTTGGTAAACTTGAAATTGTAATTTGTAAACAAAGACAATGAATGCAATATCTACCATATTGACAATGAGTATATAAATATAGAATTTAAATTCAATATCTTAATACAAATTCAAAAATATTGAATGCATATACAGATACTGTTGGCACTGAAATCGCTCTCTATTTCCACTATTTCCACTTGTATTTACTTGTATTTACTTTCTTTATTGTCTCATTCTCCAACTATTTCCCAGTGTCATTCTTATTTTATTTCATGCACTAGGATGAATGGATAGTTTAGTTGAAAATCCATCCAAAAGTTGTTTGTGAGTCTGTAAGATACAGGAAGCAAACATTCCTTAAGTTCTATCTGATGGTAATTATTTCCACGGCTTTTAAACACATTGAACATGTACTGGTCGTTGGATTTATATCATCGTGTAATTTTGGTATTGTAACTGTCATATTGGTTGTGTTCTTGTCCTTTATAACTGTAAACAACAGTATTTGGACAAGAGACATACAGAAAAGGACAGGTAGACTGTTGCATAACACTTTACATTAGGTAGCTATTGTCCAGCCTTTATTCTACACTATGAAAGGATGTCATGTAGCAGGTAGGCGCTCCAGTAGAGATAGTTATTTATACTTCCCACTGTTTCCTAGAAGAAGAAAATACAAAAACAGGTCCATACCAAAGTGGTAATGTAAGTAGGCCTACTCCATAACTACATGGACTTACTAGTGTACATTAAGTACGATGTAGTTGCTGTACATATGATACTGTACATATGATATTACACTGGTAGTTAATCTATATGGCCTCTATAATGTCAATTATAGATACATATTGATAGTATTTAATTAAGAGAAAGTGTTACTTTGTTGCAACCTTGTTTTCATCAGTATCCATTTTAGATTCAGATATCAATGAGGTCATATTGCCTACTATTTTCACTAAGATTATCAATAAACCTAGTGATCAGAGAGGAACAACAGATTGATTGTTTAAGGTCCGTAGCCATGAGTATGATGTCTAAGGCATTGTCTTTCAGTCTGGCATAGTGTTGTCTCTAGGACTGACTGATATTAATATGAGAGCATTGTAACCTTCATGTGCCATGGCTGTGGATGGCTCTGACCCAGAGACGTCTGTGTGTTTTTCTTAATTGAGATGATGCCCTTAAGCTTCCAACACTAGATCGATAAAGATCTTAGGAAATGCAACACAGAGCAAGATGGAAGACTTTAGACCTCCAATTTTGATCCTCAGACCTGCAATTTACTAAACTGCATGACCGTGCATGAACACCCCTTTAATAAGGCCATTTCAAAGGTAGCCATCATTCCGTTGTGTGCAGGCGAGGGATAGGGATTGTAAATCCTCCGCTGTCTAACAAACGTTGACTGCATCTTAACAGCTCTCTGCTTTATTATTCATTTGTCTACTATAAATGCTACATTACCAATTTTGAATTGACCAAAAAATCTATGTGGCTACGGTAGTAGGCTACATGAATAAAATGCTGATGACATTCCTGAGTTTGAAATACAGTTGCAAACAGCTTTGAAATTAGCAGCTAAATGTTCATTCCCTCTAGTTATTAGGCACTCAGTCCAAATCGTAAATGAACAGATGTACTGTCATCACAAATAATGTTGGTTTTGTAAATAAAAATGTCAAATAAATAACAAAGGTGGAAAATCTATTACCCACAAGTCTCTCCTCGGGGGTGACACATCACAAATCTCAATGAACATGGAAGGTACCAGTCATCACAAATCACAGATTTGTGTCAAGGCTCTCTCTGTGCCTTGACACAGGCCTTTATGGCTTTGCTTGATGTCACCATTGGTGTGATCAACCCTGCTATTTATTTATCTACTGTATTTACTCTATCTGTTTTGGTTCATGCTAGTCTGGACCCCAGAATAGACATTACCATGGCATTTGTTTGCTGTAGTTGCAGCAGGACCGCAGGGGCTGGCTGGAGCAGCCAGTTGTAACATTTGCATTGCAGCGATTTGCTGTGCGTGCATCCATCTCTTCAAACATGTTTTCAATGGACAGTATTTGTCTTCATAAGACTCCATCAAAAGCACATGTATGCACATTTAGCCATATCAGAAGTAGAATGTATCATACTGTGTAACTGATTTGCAAATCGTTGTGATGTGTTCCAATTCTAGCACAACAACAAAGGAAACACACTGGCGCATGGGAAGGGCACATTCCATTTTATTCTCCACTTGCGGAGGTTCTCTTTCAAATAACTAAACAAACTTTTCTGATGAGAATGCATTGCTGTTTGTGTAGAGCATCCTTGAAACTCCAGGAGGTGGTGGGGCCAGTGAAAGGTTAAGATGTAAGGACAATCTGCGTTTGACACTTTGTAGACCCCCCACCATACAGCTATTTTGACTCCACACAACACAAGAAGAGGAATGCCTCAAAGACAACGGTGACATGTCATTGTGTCATACTTAGAGGAGGCGCACAAGCCCCAGGGCGATGAATGAATGATGAAAATGTTATGGAGAGGCAGAAATAGAAGAACATGCAGGCATACTGCTGATATAGCACGGTAAGCCACACTGTCTGACTCCGACTGGGAGTAAGTACCAACTACTCCATTCTCCTCAGAAACACTCTTCATTCACTAAGGGGACAACCTGGTGCTAATTAAAATGCTCCAAAATGTCACCCACATACCCAGAGGTGATATAAGCTGAACAGGAAGTTACATTTGCCTGTTTTCAAAGTCAGAATGCTGTCAACACAGGAAGGAACAATGTCTCCCCTGCCACCTCCACCACCTCCTTCACCCCTTTCTCTCTCCTCCTCCATCTCTGTGATTGAGTAGTCCCACAGCGGTTCTTTCAACTGCAACACTTCACCTGCAAAATGACTGCCAATTAATTACTTTTCCAATTATGTTTATTAGTGCAATAACTTCTAAGCAATAAAAATCCTCTACCTTTTGAGGAGTTTTTTGGTATTGAGTWAAAGAAAAGCCTTAATGAAGTTTAGATATCTCTCTCCAATGTGTATTGAAAGGCTGTGACTCAGAGAGGAGAACAATATTCCTTGGAGAAAATTAAATGTTTAGATTTTTTCAGTTCATTAGGGCACTGTAAAGGATACCTGTCAGCTGTGGTATTGGTTTAACAGACGGAAAAGTGTTAGGATCAATAAGACTGAGTAATGTCAAAGTGTCCGAGTCAGAGTCTCTGTGAAAGGGAACCGGGCAGCCAAGGAATTTATGATTCCAGGCGACTTGCCTTGAAGGTAGCAGACCTTTCATGCCTCATTGTGATCGTATTGATCGATCCATTTTCTCTTCAGTCTCTCATTAGTATTCTGGTCGTGGCTCTATAAACCAAACAATGCCCTTTTTGAAGAGAGCGGAGGCTGGGGTGCAGGGGGCAGGCAGTGAATTATTTCACCCAGTACAGGGAAGTTTAGATCAAGTGCCAATCTCTACTGGAACTGACACCTCTCCTGAAGCTCAGAATGGACTTTGAGCATAGTAGCTGTGGGAGTAATACCAAAAGCACTGGTATTAGGAAGTATCTTTTCCCCATACTCAACCATGGTTAATGAACCTCTTCCTGTTATTGGCCAACAATAGAGAGCGTAAGGTAGGCAGAGGCTATGTGTCATACTGAAACATGCTCTAGTAATGATCAACATAATAATCAATCTGCCATGATAGTGTGGTAAGAATAACCTTTAGAGTGTGTTTTTGCCACAATGCCTGCCATCTCTCTCTTACTCTCTCTCTGTCTCTCTTTCTCTAGTGCCTCTTCTATTCTTAAAGAGCTGATTGGCTCTGGTTCAGTCCCTTAGAGAACACCTTTTTAACAGTACAAAGTGTCACCCGTCTGCATACTGGCAGCCATTTTGACAAAGCGCCAAGTATGACTTACCTTTCATGTTTTGTCCTCTGGTGCCACTGTGCCAATGTGAGGTCTCACCTGACTAAGCAGGCCTTTACTTTCAGATGACTTGCTGCTAGTGTTACAGTAGGTGACTGTGTCCCATATCTTTAATGCAACTCTATTGCAATATTCCATCGTTTAAATTATGGGGGCAGAACAATTTTCGGTTCTTGTGCCTTCAGAAAGTATTCACACCCCTTGACTTTTTCCACACTGTGTTGTGTTACAAAGTGTTATTAAAATTGAATGAATTGTAATTTTTTGTTAACAATCTACACAAAATACAAAATATAAAAATTACGGAAAATAAAACACTAATAAATATTGATTTAGATAAGTATTCAACTCCCAAAGTCAATACATGTTAGAATCACATTTGGCAGTGATTACAGCTGTGAGTCTTTCTGGGTCAGTCTCCAAGAGCTTTGCACACCAGGATTGTACAATATTTTCCCATTATTCTTTAAAAGATTAGTCACAATCTGTCAGTTGATTGTTGATCATTGCTAGACAGCCATTTTCTAGTCTTGCCATAGCTTTTCAAGCTAATTTAAGTCAAAACTGTCGTTCTGTCCCTGAACAAGGCAGTTAACCCACTGTTCCTAGGCCGTCATTGAAAATAAGAATTTGTTCTTAACTGACTTGCCTAGTTAAATAAAGGTAAAATTWAAAAATTTAAACTGTAACTAAGCCACTCAGGAACATTCAGTGTTGTCTTGGTAAGCATATCCAGTGTTTATTTGGCCTTGTGTTTTAGGAAATTGTCCTGCTGAAAGGTGAATTTGTCTCCCAGTGTCTGTTAGAAAGCAGACTGGACCAAGTTTTCCTCTAGGATTTTTCCTGTGCTTAGCTGTATTCCGTTTCTTTTTATCCTAAAAAACTCCCTAGTCCTTGCCGATGACAAGCATACCAATAACATYATGCAGCCACCACCATGCTTGAAAATATGAAGAGTGGTACTTAGTGATGTGTTGTGTTGGATTTGCCCCAAACATAATGCTTTGTATTCAGGACAAGGGTGCCTGTATCTTTGTAGTGACTGGGTGTATTGATACACCATCCAAAGTGTAATTAATAACTTCACCATGCTTAAAGGGATATTCAATGTCTGCTGGGATTTTTAACCAATAGGTGCCCTTCTTTTTTTTGAACCATCGGAAAACCTACCTGCTCTTTGTGGTTGAATCTCTGCTTGAAATGTGATGCTCAACTGATTACAACAATTACAGATAATTGTATGTGTGGGGTACAGAGATGGGGTAGTCATTCAAAAATCATGTTAAACACTATTATTGCACACATAGTGAGTCCATGCAACTTATTATGTGACTTGTTAAACACATTTTTACTCCTGAACTTATTTATGCTTGCCATAACAACGGGGTTGAATACTTATTGACTCAAGACATTTCAGCTTTTCATWAAAAAAAATGTAATTTGTAAAGATTGCTAAGAACATAATTCCACTTTGACATTATGGGGTATTGTGTATAGGTCAGTGACACAACATTTAAATGTAAATCAATTTTAAATTCAGGCTGTAACACAACAAAACATGGAG
This sequence comes from Salvelinus sp. IW2-2015, assembly GCF_002910315.2. Classification (NCBI taxonomy): domain Eukaryota; kingdom Metazoa; phylum Chordata; class Actinopteri; order Salmoniformes; family Salmonidae; genus Salvelinus; species Salvelinus sp. IW2-2015. Next base: position 30,833,734 of record NC_036863.1, on the reverse strand, counting down.
AAAGTCAAGGGGTGTGAATACTTTCTGAAGACACTGTGCCATCACAACAGTATTTCTGTATCATTAATATTAATTAATTGATTGATAATTTGTAAGATGGTAGTTGTTGTAAAGCTAGTACTAGAAATTACTACTGTAGTACCAAATATGTAATTGTAAGTTACTTTACCCAGCTTGAACTATTACTACTGCAACATCTCAGTAGTACCACGACTAGTAGTACTACTATTAACTTGCGAGCTAATATGATGTGGGAGGCAGCCAGTTCCATGTGGTGCAATGCTTTCAGTCTGTGAACTGAACTGCATTTAGGAAAATCCTCCTTGGATTCCCGATCTGTGGAAACAAGAGTGGTGTTGGATCCTACACATCCAGCCACCTGCTGAGAATCCAATCCAGCGCTTGCTCTTCATTACCCCTCCCCAAAGTCTTCCCACAGAACTCTGCAGGGCACCAATACATAGTAATGCAAACTGATGCCCCCAGTAATCTCACTATCACATGGATAAAGCCCTGATTTGTAGCTACTTTAACTAGGTGGGGGCCTAGTGTTGTAGGTCAACTGTGGAACATAAACTAATTTTGCCCTCCAAACACTCAGTTCATGTGTTGTGATTTAGTTATTTCTGGGCACATTCACTGACTAGTTTACAGCGTTGCCTGGAGGGCCTTTCAGGGGGCAGGTGCTCAAAATGTACAACTGTACAACTGTTTCTTCTTTTTTTTTTGGGTGTGTGTGTGTGTGTGTGTGTGGTGTGTGTGTGTGTGTGTGTGTGTGTGTGTGTGTGTGTGTGTGTGTGTGTGTGTGTGTGTGTGGTGTGTGTGCTGGTAACCTATAGATAGATAGAGTAGATAGATTATAGGATAGATGATGGTGTATGTCGGTAGGCCTATTCTGTTTCTGCAACAACACCTCACGTCATCATCTGAAATTGTAAGCAAGCTAGTTACAGTGCCTCCTAAAGACATGACTGACATCGGGAAAAGAGGGTGGGCTATCAGCCAATCATTGATGTTGAGGTTTGATGTAAATCTCTAGTTAGCTAGCTCGATGTCTTTTACTCTGTCTTTCTGCCTCTCTCTGCTGCGCTTAGCCAACAAGACCGAATATTGATGATGTAGGCTATATCAAGTGTTCTTAAGTATTCATTCAATGGTATGCTGCTGTGGCAGTACTGTTGATATTTAAACGAGGTAGCTAGCAACACACACTCGATCGGTGACCGCATCTCTCAAGCCATGTATGTTTGGATACCGGAGGCACGCAATCTCCGTACAGGACAGATCAGCAGGCGCAACCAACGGACTGGCATGTGCTCTGCACAGATAGAGATAGAGCCCTATTGGTTTCCATTTCAAGTTTTAATGTCACGTGCACAAGTACACTAAAATGCCATTCTTGCGAGCTCTAAACCCAACAATGCAGTAATCAGTAACAATGTAGCACTAAAAATAACATAAGGTAGAACAAAAACACACGAGAAATAGAAATAAGAAGTAAGAAGAACACGAGAAAGTAAGTAAGCTTAACAAGGTCAGTTCCAATACCATATTTACAATGTGCGAGGGTTACTGGATCAATAAAGGTAGATATGTATAGGGGTATGGTGCCTAGGCATCAGAATATATGATAAACAGAGTAGCAGCAGCGTGTATGATGATTGCACTGTATGTGCATGTTGTGTGTGTGTGTGTGTGTGAGCAAATGACGTGTGCTCGTGTGCATGCTTGTGCGTGTGCGTGTATGCTTTTGTGTGTGTGTTGGAGTGTCAGTGTGCGTGAGTGTGTAGAGTCCTGTGAGTGTGCATAGAAAAGGTGCAAAACAAATACAAGGGTCAACCAGCCATTTTTTTTGCTGGTTGCCTGTCAAATGATAACAGCTATGGATGAWACGTAATTTACTTTATGCCTCTAAATTGGAATTAGACTCATTATAAATGTGTGGCGTAAAGGCCTGAAGGTGCAAGTAGCTATTTAGGTTTGTGGTCCATTAAAGGGCACATCTCATACTATCATGTCTTCGTGGGGAATACTGACTTGAGCTCTAAAATGTGCATGTTTTATTCCAGACCTAATCGTTTTGGATCATGTTGTTGAGAATACAGGGTGAACTTGGTTGATTCATAATTCTGATTTCCATMTATTTTCCTGTAGAGCAAAAACAATTGTCTGGGGATTATTATTCATTTTTATTAGCAACAAGATGATCATAATGTGATTATACAGTTTGACCTGAATCAATTAACAAGTTACAAGACAATAGTTCAATGTGGCTTAATAAGGAGGACACTGCAGTTGCCTCCTGAGCCAAACATTCCCACTCTTTCTTATTTAGAGAGAACATCTAATCAAATCTTCTCTTCCTCATTATTGGTAAACCCCAAACAAAACTCTTATCTGTTATTGAGGCGATATGTTTCTCTCTCAATTTCATTACAACTTTACAGCTGTCTGTTTCTCGGGTCTACCCAAGTAGAGGACAAGGGTTTAATCTAATTCTTCCCTCTAAATGGCATAATCAGAATATGCATTATACATTTTAAAAGCAGATAGCATCAATTATTCCTCCACTGACTATGTAAAACAGATGCAAATTCACGTGAACTACTTTCAGTCTAATTAGGCTTTCCCACTCAGCTGTCTGCAAAAACAAAAAAACATTTCAACAGGCATTCTTTAAGACCTTCCCCCAATATSACTGCCCTAGCTGCGGTTTAAAGACAGATGAAAAAGAGAACACTTTGAAGTGATCAGGGGTGAATTACATTGATCTGAGTATCTAAATGCTGCACTAGTGAGGGGACGGCTGTTATGCAGGGCAGCACCTTTCTCAAATACAATGTCTGTCTCCACCATGTCTAATCAGTGCAGAGGAGTTCTGCTGGGTTTGGGATTGGTTAAGGCTCATGAGTCAGGTGGTATACAAAGTAGTTAACTGCTGCTTATCCTGCTCTCCTCCCTCCTTTTGGTTGTTACGTGTTTGTGTTTTCCTCTGAAATGAGTTAGTGCATATCTCTGTCTGTGTTTCGCCTTTGTTCACCTTTGTTTAACCACTCCTACGTTGTTATGGGGCATTGTGTTGTTGTGGATCGTAATGCAGTGATTAGCCTGTTGCAGATTGAGAAACCATGAGAGGTGTGATGTGTTTGTCAAGTACACGATTTTCTGGATCTTTTTTAAATATTTAAATAGCTTCCAAATTATCTCAGAAAATATTTTCCATAATAGATTTGAATGCTTATCCTGCCAGTGGGTTACTGGCTCTGCCATTCTTAGAAATGCTCTCTGGATTACTGGGAAAGGAACTACATAACGTAAGGAATCTCTGTTTTGACGCATGCCCCCTCTTGGAAACGAGGAGCCAAACATTGTGGCGGTGGAATTCGATTTTCAGAATCTTTCTCAATTAATTCCATTCCGTAGTCTCACGTTAAATAAATATTTAATTTTGACCATATTGGTTTTCTTTAATCCATTACTTAGAAAGTCACATACTTTATCCTCCCTTTCTTTGGAGATTAGACAGCTACTTATCAATATTCCATTAAATAGATTTCATGAACCTCATATTGTAACCTACCACTCTTATATCTAGTAAAAAAAAGTATACTTTTTTTATTTGTTTAATTACATTGGGATGTAGTAGATGAAATGTCAGCGAAGTTGTCATGAATGACAGGAGAAAAATTGCTTTACGGTTTTGTAATAAGCATAGGAGCAGCAGGATGTCTTACAAACAGTATGTTAGTGTGTCTCTCTCCTAGCACTAATGACTAGTCCTCTGTCAAATAACTACAATTGTAATATACAGCCAAAGTGCAGGAACCCTGTAGGACATCCACACTGTAGTTAGTTACTGTTTGCTGCAGACAGGTTTAATCAGATGTCTTACTCTTAGGTTTTGAATGATTAATGCCCTGAGTTTCTCTTTCTAGCACTAATCCTCCCGCCCCATGCTAAAACATGGCTCTCCCCTACAGCAGTGCACTTGTTTGGGCTGACCTGGCACCTGCAGCCAGCAGATGGGCAGCTCTATGAGAATGGACTCAGCAAACTGGACAGAGACTCAGAGAGCATAGACATAACCTTCACGCCCTTCGGTCTGCCCGGCCTCAACAACACCAACAAAGGTAAGTGGTGGTGGGCAAAGATTGATGTTATGAAGCCTCCAGGTTTTGATTCACATTGTCAGACCACACAACAAAAGCTAGAGCAAGGGGCGAATCATGCTCTCCTCCTATTTGTCTTCCTCTGTGTTTACATAAGAAACCTGTTGTTTCATAACCAGCGTGTTGGATGCAATATGTTTCGGCAGGGAGAATGATTTCCTTCTTGTGCGATGTTTATTGCGGGTCAGATAAAAGAGCCGGTAGGAAGGTGGGTGGGTGACGCACGCACAGGTCATCCTCGAGTTAAAACGCCTCATGTGTTCACAGGGCATCCTCGAGTTAAAACGCCTCATGTGTTCACAGGTCATCCTCGAGTTAAAACGCCTCATGTGTTCACAGGTCATCCTCGAGTTAAAACGCTTCATGTGTTCACAGGGCATTCTCGAGTTAAAACGCCTCATGTGTTCACAGGTCATGCTCGAGTTAAAACGCCTCATGTGTTCACAGGTCATCCTCGAGTTAAAACGCCTCATGTGTTCACAGGTCATGCTCGAGTTAAAACGCTTCATGTGTTCACAGGGCATTCTCGAGTTAAAACGCCTCATGTGTTCACAGGGCATCCTCGAAGTTAAAACGCCTCGTGTTCACAGGGCATCCTCGAGTTAAAACGCCTCATGTGTTCACAGGGCATTGCCTCCACGATAAATATCTGATTATATACATTTCCCACTTCCGAAAAATAAAAAATAAACCCATAGAATCATCAAGATAGAGATATAGCATTATTCCAATAACACCAGACCAACCCTGGGGTCCCAAATACCGCAGACGTACAATTCCATTGCAGCAATGAGTGAAATAATTCAGTTCCATTCCACATAATTCAATTCCATTTCTATAAGCACGTGAACCAGAAAATGTTCTCTGCAACTAGGGCAATGTTGAAGAGTAGATTAAAATCAAATCATTTATGAAAATATTGGATTGCCCCTGCATAAGCACATAATGGATCTCAGTAAAAGCTTGGTGTCTGAGTTTCAATATTCCCATATCATAGCCCTCTGACACATCCATCCTTTCTCCTCAAAGGGGAGGAATAGGAAAATACAGGTCGGACTGCTAGATTGAGACAGTATATAAGGCTGTGTACACTCTGTGGCTAGTACAATGTAGCGCAGCTGTGCTGGGTTACATTAGCATGCATTGACTATGAAGTAATCATCAGGAGCTTCATGTGCAGTTAATTAAAGTAAGAGAGTGTGGATTAATCCCCTAGCAGGCTACAGCCCACAGCGTCATCCTTAACTCTTTCAGACCAGAGGTCCTCCAGCAAGCTCCACTTCTGAACCTCCCTGTTCTACGAAACAAATTACAACGACGTGGCAATTTATCCACTTTAGGCCTTTACCTTAGTATACAGAATTACAGAATTATTATGTGTATTTTTTATCGTACTTATCTTTCATTGGCATTTCTCACTTGTAGTTCTGGGAATTTTATTAGAGCTTCAGACTTTTTTTTATTGGACCTTCCCATAGGATGATGTGTTGGCCCAGTCCCTATAACTGAGCCTCTGTATTTGGTCTAAGTATGTACATTTTCTTTAGAATAGCAATCAGATTTGTATTTTTATTTAACTTTTTTAAATTTATATCCCACCCCCCGTCCCCTCAGGAGGCCTTTTGCTTTTTGGTGGGCCGTCATTGTAAATAAGAATTTGTTCTTAACTGGCTTCCCTAGRTAAATAAAGGTTAAATAAAATAACAAATATTATTATCAGCATAGATCTGATGGATGAAAGGGAATAGAATAGTCTCAATCAACTGACAGACCCAACTATTAAAATCTTTTTCTATTCAGCTGTCCAATTGTGAGGGAAAATTATAACTAATTGAAAAGACGGTTTCATTTCATTGTAAATAGATTACTGGAATAATTGTTTTATCAGGGTAACCCTTAGGCTATGAGAATTAATTTGCTTGTATGCCAGACTATTTTGAAGCGCTTTTCTAATTTACCACCCCACCCCCACCCCCCACCCTCTGAACCCAGTTTAAGTGACAGGTGAGATGGCCTGCAGGAGAGGCACCAGCTAGATAGGCCTTCATTACCCTGTAATGAGTTCTGTGGTGGCAGTGGCACAGACCAAACACCACCTCTCCTAAACAGCGTAACACAGCAGCTATACACAGTGATTGAGTTAGTAAATGATTTCTGGTAGCACAAAGTAACACTGCCATTACCTTGTCCACCTGCTCCAGTCTGGTGGTGTTTTCTTGACAAAAAATGGTCTCCGTTTCTATGATAAACAAACCAATCTTTTTCACAAGGTTGTCGAGACTAATGTGTGACCAATCCATGTCATCGATGTCTAGACATGTATGTGTATTTAGATGGTTTTAAAAAACACATTTAGATGAAGTAAAAACACATTTAAAAACATGTGGTTTCCAGAGCTCTGTACATTGAGTAACGTGAAGATAAGAGAAACACCAAACAGATAGAATTACACTCTTAGAACAAAGGGTTCCAAAAGGGTTCTTCAGCTGTCCCCATGGAGAACCCTTTTTGGTTCCAGGTACAACCCTTTTTGATTCCAGGTAGAACCCTTTTTGGTTACATGTAGAACCCTCTGCATGGAACCCAAAAGAGTTCTACCTGAAACCAAAAGGGTTCTTCAAGGGTTCTCCTATGGGGACAGCCGAATAACTCTTTAAGGTTCTAGATAGCACCTTTTTTCTAAGAGCGTAGCTTAATGTGTACAGTAGAGCTGAACTGATCTCATGTTACCCGCCAGGAGAGAGAGAATCAATAATGTGACACCCTGGTGTGTTGGCGTACCTGCCAGAGAGCAGACACCAGGGGTTACCAGCACAGAGTAATTAGATCACACCTGGATGTGGGAGGTGTTTGCTCAAGCATCCGGTAGCTCGCTGGTCTTCTCCTTCCTCACCATAGTATAACACCATATTAGATATGGTTGTTTTTCCTTTCTGTTCACAGTTGTGTAGCACCAGTTTGAACAGATGCAGGGTTTCATCTGACAATGAGGATAGAACGTTTCCTAAAAGGACCGAGGAGGATTTATTAGTCGAGGCAATGAAATGAAACGGATTAAAGTCTGCCTGTATTTTCTCTCATTATCTGATAGAGGCAGAGGGAGAGCCAATATCTAGGTGCAGCAACGAACGTTGTTCTCATTTGTGTTTATACCCATTTGTGCATTTATTTTCATTTGGTGCAAATTCTCTCTGTGTGTGTGTGTGTGTGTGTGTGTGTGTGTGTGTGTGTGTGTGTGTGTGTGTGTGTGTTGTGTGTGGTGTGTGTGTGTGTGTGTGTGTGTGTGTGTGTGTGTGTGTGGTGTGTGTGTGTGTGTGTGTGTGTGTGTGTGTGTGTGTGTGTGTGTGTTTACACCATATAGATAAGGAGCTATTCCAGAGGGGAAAGCGATAGACCGAGGGGAGGTGGACATTGGTACCCAGGTGATGCAGGTCATTCCCCCAGGTCTGTTCTGGCGTTTCCACATCACCATCCACCACCCTAAGTATGTCAAGTTCAACGTCTCCCTGGCACGGGACGCCCTCTTGGGTATCTATGGACGGAGGAACATCCCCCCTACACACACACAGGTACTGTACCCCCTACCTACCTCATACACACAAGAGCACTACACCCACTCCCATGAAAAACAGCCATACTGTAGACTATTATGTATTCCCACTCCTACATACGCAATGACTGAAACCCCCCAATACACACACAAGTAACTAAATTAACACCTGGTTCATCTACACACATGCACAGATACACACCCACACATGCACAGATACACACCAACCTCGATGCTAATGAGTATACCCCAGTCCCTACGCACAACTACCTTTCCTCCATCCCTCTGTCATCCTTCCGTCTCACTCTTCACCCACATGGAAACCCACGATAAAAAGCTGGACCAGGTAGATGCTGTGCCTCTATGTCAAGTTTGATCACTTCACCAATCAGTGAATTAGCTACAGTACTGTTGGCTACATACAGTACCAGTACTTTTGTCAAATTCATAATGAGCTTCAATGTATGTAGTTTATTGTTATGGAATGAATGCAATTAAGGAAATATCTAGTGGAACTAATGTGATGTCAGTAAAATGCCTAAACTCCCCAATCACTGCGTGTTACCAAAGATATTATCTAAGATTAACAGTTCCAATCATTCAAGAAATTGTGATCTGTCGTAATTCAATTAAATACTCCTTATTTATGGCTCATTTGTATACTCATTTGCATATGTAGGTGCATGGATACAGACAATTAATTAATGCTAATTGAAAGTTTCCTTTCAAACCCAGATGTCCTTTTTGTTCTGTAAGGATGCTCATAATCATTATAGTAATAGTAGTAATCACACACACAGTACCAGTCAAACGTTTGGACACACCTACTCATTCCAGGGTTTTTCTTTATTTTGACTATTTTTACATTATAGAATAATAGTGAAGACATCAAAACTATGAAATAACACATGGAATCATGTAGTACCCAAAAAAGTGTTAAACAAATCAAAATATATTTTATATTTGAGATTCTTCAAAGTAGCCACCCTTTGCCTTGGCAACAGCAAATGGGGATCCATAATAAACACAAAGTCCTGTCTCAGTGGGGCTGGCTAATCCCACACCATCATTAGATGTCTCTGTCAGCCAGGTCGGCTGATTCGGCTGATCCCAGTTCAGTTTTTTGCCCCTGCACGCAGTCACACATATGTTGCCTCGGACCATCCCTCATTACATCTGCTGATAGAATACCCAGCAGGTCATGGGGCTGAGCACTCAGGGTCACGGCGAGACCGCCACACAAGCGACTCGTCTGTCACAAGGCTGTTTCAGCGGCCTCAGCAAACCCAGCAGGCTTCCGCATGATGAATCCTAATAGGATGTTTTTAGTCATTAATCTGAGTCAGTCCCCTTGGCGGCACGCACAGTTCAGACTTTTCTTTCAAGGAGATTTTGTCACTATTGGCCATTTCCGCTTCAGTGTGACATCATTTGCCGATCCCCAGCTGAAAGTGAATAATGGAGGGACTGCGATCGCCTCTTCTGCCTCCTCTTCTGCTGCTTTGCGTCACTGATGAGTTGAAATGCAGGGGCCCGATGGCTATGGTGCCCCAGCGGTTCTACTGAATTACAAACATCGTTTTACTTTTGTTCCGTAGGGGAGCATTTGTCTCTCATAAGAGAACCTGAGTCATAGAGTGATTCTGAGGCCTGGGGGCATGTCATTGGAGTTACGGACCTGGCCTCACCAAACCCTGGGTTTATTATTTAGGACGGGTGGAGGAGTGAAGACAGACCTCCCTCTGAGCCCAGCAGGCGTAAAGGCTTTGCTGCATGCAGTCACCAGCCGACTGCAGTGTAATACCAGCCCTGGCCCCTGCTTATCTCTAAGAGCACACACAAACATGAGTGACTCTGGCGCAGCTAAGGCACTGTGTCCCGCTCCAGGCTACTGTCATATCCTACTCATCTGGTAATACAGCATGGGGGCCTGTCTCTTTATTACGCTCATTAAGGGCAAAGTCAAAAGGTGGCTCGGGAGCTTTTGCATATGGTTAAGTTCAAGTTATTTTAAGATGGATGACAGGATACGATACAGCACATTATGATTTCTGGTTTTGGCCCGTTCCCAGAGATAGGTATGTGTGCTGTGATGTTGGAGGAACCCTCATACACCCTGTCAGTCAGGGCACGTCAGTATGCCCAACCAGGAACTTGTGATGTCCCAGTTTTTGACTCMCAAACCATGGCTACATATTTAATCTGATGTTTTCTCTTCCTCCTGCAGTTTGACTTTGTCAAGCTCCTGGACGGGAAGCAGCTGATCAAACAGGAGGTTCAGACGGTGGCGGAGGATTCCAACGCGTCTCCCAGGAACTTGATCCTCTCCTCCCTCCAGGAGACGGGCTTCATAGAGTACATGGACGCTGGAACCTGGTACCTGGCTTTCTACAACGACGGAAAGAAAATGGAACAAGTTTTTGTTCTGAGCACTGCCATCGGTAATTGGCTTCTCGTTATGTAAAAAGTAGAATAGGTGCTCCACATTGTCAGACACTAATGAAAATTGCATCGCCATGCAATCATGTTTGGGAGCAGTAATGAAGTCTTATAATTACTGCAGATGTACCGAAAAATACAGTGCATGTGACATTATTTCCAGGAAAAATGTTTCCAAAACAAGCTGCCATTTTAACATCAAAATGGTTGCGTTCTGTTGCTCGTTGCAAGGAGCTGCAGTCTGGCATCCTTAATTGATTGACCTTTTGTCAACCGTCTGTAAGCCTCTGCTGAGAGACGAGACAATGCATTCCTCCTAATGCTCTCTCTCACCAGCCTCTCCTGAAAATGCTTTTGCTCTGTCTTTTAAAACGCATTGTTGTCAGAAAGGCAGTTCAAGAATGGTACTGCAGTGTATTTCTGGAAACGTCAGTTTCCATTTTCTTCATAATTATGTAGAATATCTGAAGAGTTTTTTTTCAAACGCTATATCCACCAATATTTCACATTTGTGTTTTTTCATCAGAAATGATTGCTTATGGGTACCTTCATGTGTGTGTAAATTTTTTGTGTTCTCAAATGTTTTATTCATCAATTTTAGAGGTCTTTGAAAAGTAGTTTCTTTGCAAAACGCAAGATATCTATTGTTTAGCTTCAATGGAATGTTTTTGTATCCTGTATATATGACTGTGATATGTGGTTAATCCCCCCATATCCTTCTTAAGATGAATGCACTTACTGTAAGTTACTCTGCATAAGAGCATCTGCTAAATGACTAAAATGTAAATACTTTACGTACATATCTCATATTATTTATTGAGTTAATTTTGTCACAAATTTATAATTTGTCAATTTCTTTATAAAAAGCATAGTTATTTGTTACATTTGACTGTGTGAAACCTAGCAGTACTACTTACAGGGTTGTATTTCTTTGAGAGTGAGGCGGATATATAGCATTTAAATATAGCATTTATAGGATATACAGTGCATTCGGAAGGTATTCAGACCCCTTGTCTTTTTAAACATTTTGTTACGTTACAGCCTTATTCTAAAATTGATTAAATTATTTATTTTTCTCATCGATCTACACGCAATACCCCATAATGACAAAGCGAAACCAGGTTTTTAGACTTTTTTGCTAATTTTCAAAATATAAGTATTCAGACCCTTTACTATGAGACTTGAAATTGAGCTCAGGTGTATCCTGTTTCCATTGATCAGCCATGAGATGTTTCTACAACTTGATTGTCCACCTGTGGTAAATTCAATTGATTGGACATGATTTTGAAAGGCACACACCTGTCTATATAGGTCCCAAAGTTGGCAGTGCATGTCAGAGCAAAAACCAAGCCATGAGGTTGAAGGAATTGTCCGTAGAGCTCCGAGACAGGAATGTGTTGAGGCACAGATCTGGGGAAGGGTACCAAAAAATGTCTGCAGCATTGAAGGTCCCCAAGAACACAGTGGCCTCCATCATTCTTAAGTGGAAGAAGTTTGGAACCACCAAGACTCTTCCTAGAGCTGGCCGCCCGACCAAACTGAGCAATCGGGGGAGAAGGGCCTTGGTCAGGGAGGTGACCAAGAACCCGATGGTCACTCTGACAGAGATCCAGAGTTCCTCTTTGGACATGAGAGAACCTTCCAGAAGGACAACCATCTCTGCAGCACTATACCAATCAGGCCTTTATGGTAGAGCGGCCAGACGGAAGCCACTCCTCAGTAAAAACCACATGACAGCAGGCTTGGAGTTTGCCAAAAGGCACCTAAAGGACTCTCGGACCATGAGAAACAAGATGCTCTGATCTGATGAAACCAAGATTGAACTCTTTGGCCTGAATGCCAAGCGTCACGTCTGGAGGAAACCTTGCACCATCCCTACGGTGAAGCATGGTGGTGGCAGCATCATGCTGTGGGGATGTTTTTCAGCGGCAGGGACTGGGAGACTAGTCAGGATCAAGSGAAATATGAACGGAGCAAAGTACAGAGAGATCCTTGATAAAAAACCTGCTCCAGAATGCTCAGGACCTCAGACTGGGGCGAAGGTTCACCTTCCAACAGGACAAGGACCCTAAGCACACATCCAAGACAATGCAGGAGTGGCTTCGGGACAAGTCTCTGAATGTCCTTGAGTGGCCCAGCCAGAGCCCAGACTTGAACCCGAACGAACATCTCTGGAGAMACCTGAAAATAGCTGTACACCGACGCTCCCCATCCAACCTGACAGAGCTTGAGAGGATCTGCAGAAAAGAATGTGAGAAACTCCCCAAATACAGGTGTGCCAAGCTTGTAGCATCATACCCAAGAAGACTCAAGGCTGTAATCGCTGCCAAAGGTACGTCAACAAAGTCCTGATTAAAGGGTCTGAATACTTAAGAAAATGTGATATTTCAGTTTTTTTATTTGTGATAAATTGGCAAACATTTCTCAAAACCTGTTTTTGCTTTGTCATTATGGGGTGTTGTGTGTAGATTGATGAGGAGGGAAAAAATAATTTCATTCGTTTTAGAATAAGGCTGTAACGTAACATAATGTGGAAAAAGTCAAGGGGTCTGAATACTTTCCGAATGCACTGTATAGCAAAAAACTTGATTATTTTTCTCTCTGAAATGAAACCATCAAGTGATAGATTTTAAACAAATACATTTCTGTCATTGAACAACCCCATGCCATAATTAGATAGTGAAAAAACACACCAATCTTTTAAATAATTTCTTTAAACAATAAAAGCTCATTTACAAACATTTTTGAAAATTGATATATAGTGTTTTGGAATGAAACTCTTCATCTGTTACCTTATTGTCACTCATTCAACATGTTAGATTATAATATGCCGTCAAGTGTGGTCAAACACAAATCCTTTAGTAGGATCAGGGCCCAAAAAAGTTGGTATAAAAGAAATAGAGCTCCACCACGTACCTTTATTAATAAACACATTTGGATACCAACCAGGATCTTCGTCAGATCATTCGTGGGATCTAAATGATGTTTGTTTATTAATAATGATTATTATTATATGTCTCAACGGATGCACAAAGTAAGTAATAGTCTTCATTATACCATGAGTTGGCAGCATTTTTCTCCTTTGTGTTTCTGCCTAGCCCATGTGTTGTGTTGTTTACTACTTTCTCTGTGTCTGTAGAAACCATGGACGGCTGCTCCACCAACTGTAAGGGGAACGGTGAATGTGTAGCAGGCCACTGTCACTGCTTCACCGGCTTTCTGGGACCAGACTGCTCAAAAGGTATATTAAAGAGATTGAACAGGATCTTAAGCACTTACAAATTCGTAACATAACATATTAATTGCACACAAAAAAATTGTAAGATAACGTAAGATATCATACTGGCTTTGTACACAATTGTGCAACATTTTCAGGGACCAGTTTTGGCTTGTGAGTGCTACTTTTAAAACTACTAGTTGAAATTATAGAAAACCTTTATTACGCATCTAAGTTAGTCATCTTGGATATATGTGTTGTATTCCCATGAATTCATACACATTTCAATTATATTATTCTGCATAATATAAGCACATGGAGTTTTCCACATAATATTGGGTTGAAATTAAGTTTTTGGTCAGATAGACCAGGGTTTCCCAAACTCAGTCCTGGGCCCCCCCCACTCTGGGTGCACGTTTTGTTTTTTGCACTAGCACTACACACCTGATTCAAATCTTCAAATCTTTAATATGAGTTGGTTATTTTAATCAGTTATGTAGTGCTAGGGCAAAAAACTCGCAGGACTGAGTTTGGGAAACCCTGAGATAGACCATCATTCATATTTTCTATTCTGTAAATCTACCAGATCAAATCAAATGTTACTTGTCACATGCGCCGAATACAACAGGTGTAGTAGACCTTACAGTGAGATGCTTACTTACAAGCCCTTAACCAACAATGCTTTATTAAGAAGTTTAAGGGGGAAAAGGTGTTAAGTTAAAAATAGAAAATAAAAGTAACAAATAATTAAACAGCAGCAGTATTTACAGGGGGTGCCGCTACAGAATCAATGTACATAGGCACCGGTTAGTTGAGGTAATTGAGGTAATATGTACATGTAGGTAGAGTTAAAGTGACTATGCATAGATAATAAACTGAGAGTAGCAGCAGCGTAAAGAGGGGTCTGGGTAGCCCTTTGATTAGCTGTTTAGGAATCTTATGGCTTCGGGGTAGAAGCTGTTAAGAAGACTTGGCGCTCCGGTACCGCTTGCCTTGCAGTAGCAGAGAGAACAGTCCATGACTAGGGTGGCTGGAGTCTTTGACAATTTTTAGGACCTTCCTCTGACACCGCCTGGTATAGAGGTCCTGGATGGCAGGAAGCTTGGTCCCAGTGATGTACTGGGCCGTACACACTACCCTTTGTAGTGTCTTGCGGTCGGAGGCCGAGCAGTTGCCATACCAGGCAGGATTCTCTCGATGGTGTAGCTGTAGAACCTTTTGAGGATCTGAGGACCCATGCCAAATCTTTTCAGTCTCCTGAGGGGGAATAGGCTTTGTCGTGGCCCTCTTCACAACTTTCTTAGTGTGTTTGGACCATGATAGTTTGTTGGTGATGTGGACACCAAGGAACTTGAAGCTCTCAACCTGCTCCACTGCAGCCCCGTCGATGAAAATGGGGGCATGCTCGTTCCTCCTTTTCCTGTAGTCCACAATCATCTCCTTTGTCTTGATCACATTGTGGTAGAGGTTGTTGTCCTGGCACCACACGGCCAGGTCTCTGACCTCCTCACTATAGGCTGTCTCATCGTTATTGGTGATCAGGCCTACCACTGTTGTGTCATCGGCAAACTTAATGATGGTATTGGAGTCGTGCTTGGCCATGCAGTCATAAGTGAACAGGGAGTACAGGAGGGGACTGAACACGCATCCCTGAGGGGCCCCCGTGTTGAGGATCAGCGTGGCGGATGTGTTGTTACCTACCCTTACCACCTGGGGGTGGCCCGTCAGGAAATCCAGGATCCAGTTGCAGAGGGAGGTGTTCAGTCCCATGGTCCTTAGCTTAGTGATGAGCTTTGAGGGCACTATGGTGTTGAACGGTGAGCTGTAGTCAATGAATAGAATTCTCACATAGGTGTTCCTTTTGTCCAGGTGGGAAAGGGCAGTGTTGAGTGGAATAGAGATTGCATCATTTGTGGATCTGTTAGGGCGGTATGCAAATTGGAATGGGTCTAGAGTTTCTGGGATTATGGTGTTGATGTGAGCCATGACCAGCCTTTCAAAGCACTTCATGGCTACAGACGTGAGTGCTACGGGTCGGCAGTCATTTAGGCAGGTTACCTTAGTGTTCTTGGGCACAGGGACTATGGTGGTCTGCTTGAAACATGTTGGTATTATATACTCAGTCAGAGACAGGTTCAAAACGTCAGTGAAGACACTTACCAGTTGGTCAGCGCATGCTCGGAGTACACGTACTGGTAATCCGTCTGGCCCTGTGGTAGGCTGGTAGGCTCGTGTCACTTGGCAGCTCACGGCTGTGCTTCCCTTTGTAGTCTGTAATAGTTTCCAAGCCCTGCCACATCCGAAAAGCGTCGGAGCCGGTGTAGTACGATTCACTCTTAGTCCTGTATTGATGCTTTACCTGTTTGATGCGGAATTTAGTACGGTCACTGTGGGGACGARGTCATCAATGGGGCGGCAGCGTAGCCTAGTGGTTAGAGCGTTGGACTAGTAACCGAAAGGTTGCGAGATCGAATCCCCGAGCTGACAAGGTACAAATCTGTCGTTCTGCCCCTGAACAGGCAGTTAACCCACTGTTCCTAGGCCGTCATTGAAAATAAGAATTTGTTCTTAACTGACTTGCCTAGTAAAATAAAGGTAAAATAAAAWAAAWAWWWAAAAAATGTACTTATTGATGAAGCCAGTGACTGATGTGGTGTACTCCTCGATGCCATCGGAAGAATCCCGGAACATATTCCAGTCTGTGCTAGCAAAACAGTCCTGTAGCTTAGCATCTACTCCATCTGACCACTTTCTTATGACCAAGTCACTGGTGCTTCCTGCTTTAGTTTTTGCTTGTAAGCAGGAATCAGGAGGATATAATTATGGTCAGATTTGCCAAATGGAGGGAGAGCTTTCTATGCGTCTCTGTGTGTGGAGTAAAGGTGGTCTAGAGTTTTCTTCCCTCGGGTTGCACATTTAACATGCTGGTTGAAATTAGGTAAAACGGATTTYAGTTTCCCTGCATTAAAGTCCCCMGCCACTAYGAGTGCCGCCTCTGGATGAYRYTTTTCRTGTTTGRTTATGGCSGTATACAGCTCATTGAGTGRGGTCTTAGTGCCAGCATCGGTCTGTGGTGGTATATAAACAGCTACGAAAAATACAGATGAAAACTCTCTTGGTAAATAGTGTGGTCTACAGCTTATCATGAAATACTCTACCTCAGGCGAGCACCTAGATTTCGTGCACCAGCTGTTGTTTACAAATATACATAGACCCCCACCCCTTGTCTTACCAGAGGCCGCTGTTCTATCCTGCCGAAAAAGCTTAAAACCCACCAGCTGTATGTTATTCATGTCGTCGTTCAGCCACGACTCGGTGAAACATAAAATATTACAGTTTTTCGTGTCCCATTGGTAGGATATACATGATCGTAGTTCGTCTATTTTATTATCGATTGATTGTACGTTGGCTAATAGGACCGATGGTAAAGGTAGATTACCCTCTCGGCGACAGATCCTTACAAGGCACCCGTGTCAAATTATTCTGCAAAGTAAAGTCCAATCAATCATATAACATTGGCTACCCTTATGGAAATTATTTCATTGTTATTTCACATGTAAAACCATGTGTTTTTGGAACACTTCGAGCAATGATATTTCACATGAAGTTTCACATGTGGATTTTCACGTGATGACAAAACCTTTCACAGGTGATGCCCTGCAAACAAAAATGTATTGTTAGGATACACACACAAACAGTGCTTTTAACATAGTGTTTTTTCAACTTAAATATTTGATATACATGATTACATATATTTAAACAGTAATTATTATTCAACATGTACTCACCTGGGATGTGAACTCACAACCGCATTCGATCTACCTGCTATTCCACCATGTATGTGTCAATGACTGATTTCACGTGTATACCTACACTTTTATATTTTATACAAAGTAAATCTCAGCTTTGTTATAAATACACTGAAGAAAAAATATTCTGTTTATCATAGTGATTCACATTTAAATAGAATAATATGCCACACCAACATTAGACAACTATACAGAAAACCCTCAAATTGCTGAAATAAGTCAATTAAATCATTGATGAGACAATAGTCATATTAACTGATAACTAAAATAGCAGTGCAGATGGCAATGATGTATTATATGGGGGAATGGTACACACTTTGTGGTGCAGCAGAAAGGTCAGCGTACCGCAAATGTCACTGATTAAAGATTTTTTCTGTATTTCAGCTGTACAGTGTACCACTTACTGTAAAACCCCATGTCATTGCATTTTCAAGTGAAAAACGTTCACATGTTAAAATATGTGCTGAGCAATTACCCAAAATGTCGGTTAGTTTTTGTTATTTAAACAACTAATTGACCAAAGGCTGTTCAATTATTTGAATTCCATTTAGTTCTTATTTTTTCTGTGAGCTCAATGCACACATTGCACAGTTTCTCTAGATATAAATCAGGTCAAGCCTAAACTGTGGGATGTAGTAGGGAGTTGTAGTTTTGAACAGGCCAATATTCTACATAGTTTAGGGCAGGTGGTAACATGGTAATTAACTACAATGACCATAATCCATTGTGCACCTACTTGTCCAGTGTCTATCTTTTTTTAACCTTTATTTTATTTAACTAGGCAAGGCAGTTACGAACACATCCTTATTTACAATGACAGGCTAGGAACAGTGGGTTAACTGCCTTGTTCAGGGGAAGAACTACAGATTTTTACCTTTTTATCTTGCAACCTTTCGGTTGCTATTCCAACGCTCTAACCACTATAGGCTACCTGCCGCCCCCTTCTACACCTGCTACGTTAGGTTAGTGTGGGGCAGATACTGAGAGGGAGAAAAGACACAGAATAATACGCGATCGAGAGGGATAGCAGTTTCTTCGCAAGGTATTTCTACCTGAAAATAAGTGATTGATAGTTGGTATTTAGCAGTCATATAAGTTTGCTTTATTTATTTTGAAGAACTCCTAAAATAGTGATTTTGTCAGACAGCATAGGCAGCAGCTCTATAGAGGTGAGATGATGACTTGGAATAAAGTAAAAAAATAAATGTAATATACACAATAACTYAAATATTTTATGAATAAATGATAGTTAATAAGTGATAAGCAGTAATAGGCAGTCACTACCATCATGGGACTTTTATTAATTGTTTTATTCTCTGTTACAGCATTCAACCCACATAATACATAGTACATTTAATGTATTTATTCAACTATGCAAGTCAGTTAAGAACAAATTCTTATTTACAATGACGGCCTACCCCAGCCAAACCCGGACGACACTGGGCCAATTGTGCACCGCCCTATGGGACTACCAATCACGGCCGGTTGTGATTCAGCCTGGAATCAAACCAGGGCCTGACACCTCTAGATGGAGTGCCTTAGACCGCTGTGCCACTCGGGAGCACAAATATATGAACAAAACCGAAAATTAAAACTGTGATAATTTTTTTATAATCTAACCCGAAACCAAACAACACTACTTATTATAATCTGTATCTCAAATGTGGAATGACATTTTCACATGTGAAAAACTTTTGCATCCTCATGTTGTCGCATTTATTTCATATGAATGCATGTTTTCACATGTGCAGTTTCATGTTATCACATGTTGCTTTTACATGTTGTCACATGTTATCACATTAACTTGACATAAGATCACATGTGATTACTTGAAATGCATGTGTTTTTTTCTGTGTGGGTATTGTTTTATTAAGCCTGGTGCTTCATAATGCATACTGCCAATATTATCAACGCCAAAAGCCATTCTGAATGAGAGTATTTTGATTGTCTCTAAGGATTATTTACAATCTTTGCATTAATTGAGGAAAGCAAGTGGTAATTTCAGATCCACTTTGTGGTCAAAGTGGTCTCTCTTGGCCCAGGCCGACCTGCTCTGGTCGAAAGCCTTAATCTGTCTCTGCCTAAATCTGTGGTCAGGGAGCCACTGTAGCGAGCATAATGTGTCTATTACTGTTCCCGGTGTGGAACTGTGACATATTATGGAGACTAATAGACAAGCCAGGGTCTGTAAGGCATAACTTCCACACTGCAACAGTACATAAACAGACGGACAGACTGGAGGCATGAGAGATCAGAGGAGAGGAGAGGAGAGGAGAGGAGAGGAGTCATGTTCTCTCACATAGGTTTTAAAGACACTGGAAAATGGTTCACTATGAGTGCCTATACAGTACATGTAGCATAGGAATGAAAGACAATGTGCAAATGCAATATGTTAGTGATATGAGTTGTGTTTAGACTACACCCCAAAGGGTTAACGGCATGTGAACAAAGATCTATTTATACAGCACAGTACGTTCTGCTCTGGTGTTTACCATGTGTCTCCATGCTTCAGCCTCTGAGCTCTAAGCTTCTTCCTCGTTTTGTAAATATCAATTTTCATGCTAAGGCACCAAGTGGTGGATGGAGGGGCCTTGGGAAATAGAGGGGGGTGTTGGAGGGAGACACAGCCGCTGCAACGCCACACAGCAGCTACTGGAGTTTGACTCAGGTGCCACTTGAGCAAAATTGAAGTGCTTGAGAGATTAGGTGGATTTCACAGGAAGAGGGTCTGAGTGGGGGTGCGTGGCCTGTGCCCAGCGGAGGGGAGAGTACTTACAGCACTATCATCAGGGGGAGAGGATTAGGTGAATTCAGCTGCATGCTTATTAGTAAGATATTGGTGATGGGTGAAACCTGTATATGGCTCGTGGGGAGATCACCACTGGGGTCTCAGGGTGAGCACTAACTAGTACCTGCCTGTGCTGGAATGACACAAAGCTTTATAATTCACATCTTAGACAGCAACCTGTTTTGAGTGAAGGTTTTGAATGTGAACACGTCAATGCACTAATGCATACAGTACAGTATTAGATGTATTTTCTTTACACCACAGTATTTCTTGAGGGCTACTGTCTTCATGTGCTTCCCTTGCAGACTCCTGTCCTGTCCTGTGCAGTGGGAATGGAGATTATGAGAAAGGTTACTGCCAGTGTCACCCGGGCTGGAAGGGCCCAGAGTGTGACATCCAGGAGGACCAGTGCATCGATCCCACCTGCTCCAACCACGGCACCTGTGTCAACGGCATCTGTATGTGCAGCCCTGCCTACAAGGGCAACAACTGTGAACAAGGCAAGGATCCTGTCCTAATAATAATCATTATCGCTGTTGACACAGGCATAGGGATAGGATACAGTTGCAGTTAGCCTAGCCAAAGAGCTTTGCTTTGGTGCAATAACAGAGACATGCAGAAAAGCCACTAGTTGTTAGTTCAGGGCTCTAACCACTAGCCTAACCAGTGTTCTGTTTGTTATTGGGTTTTGCACAAGGACACACACCAAAGTGTTTTATAGACTGTCTGATTAGGCCTACTATTTAACCACAGCAACAATAAATCCAGTATCCTCCTTTCACATCATTTTAATTATGGAGAGAGTTTTTGTGTGCAAAATCAGATTGACCCAATAGATTATCCTCTACACACACACACACACAAACAGTCGCTCCCCGCTTTTCATGCACGTCATGAAGAATGCTTAGGATGAAACAGCCAAATCAATTGATTGTCCTTAGGTAGTTGTATCCAGTGGGGTAATTATTGGCTTTGTCTGAGATATCCGTGCTAGAGAATAACCTTGAGCCAATGAGCCTGTGACTAGGATCCAGCCTGCAAGCCTTGTGGTAATTACTGTGGTTAACACTGCATAGATTTTTCTTTTTTCTTTTTTGTAGTGTGCATTAGTTGGGTGGGTGGGGTTGTTCTGAAGTGTATCATGACTAAATGTGATCAATTAGCTCCAGACATGGATTGAAGCTGTTTATTGTTAATTCTTTATGAGAATCTTGTGTAAAAGCTGCAGACGTTTCCATGTTCTTGTTGTAGATGGCCATGTTTTCCTCATGGTGCGACGCGTTCTCAGTAATAAACCATTCACTGCTAGGACACGCTGTTCTCGCAAGGTTACAGTGACACTGTTAGAATGAACACCACTGAAGTACACAGACAATGTGATGAATCAGCAAGGTGTGATGGGGGTGTTTTGTGTCAGTCTCTACCCATATAGGACAGATGTGATGGAGGTGTTTTGTGTCAGTCCCTACCCATATAGGACAGATGTGGATGGGGGTGTTTTGTGTCAGTCCTACCCATAGAGGACAGATGTGATGGATGTGTTTTGTGTCAGTCCCTACCCATATAGGACAGATGTGATGGAGGTGTTTTGTGCTCAGTTCCCTACCATATAGGACAGATGTGATGGAGGTGTTTTGTGTCAGTACCTACCCATAGAGGAAAGATGTGATGGAGGTATTTTGTGTCAGTCCCTACCCATAGAGGAAAGATGTGATGGAGGTGTTTTGTGTCAGTCCCTACCCATAGAGGAAAGAAAATTCAGAAGCTGAGACGATTCAAACAATATACAGATGGTCAGGGAGGGGAATTAAATATTTACTCTGACACTTTCGCTCTCACACTCTCTTTCTCACTGTCTCGCTCGCTCCCCCCCCCCTCTCTCACCTCCCTGGTTCTGCATGGCCAGTGGACTGCCTGGACCCTCAGTGTTCTGGCCATGGTGTGTGTGTGAAGGGGGAGTGCTTGTGTTCAACGGGGTGGGGAGGCCCAGACTGCGAGAGCCCCCTGCCAGCATGCCAGGAGCAGTGTTCAGGCCATGGGAAATACCTTCCAGACTCTGGCAGCTGTACCTGTGATTCCAGCTGGACTGGCTCTGACTGCTCCACCGGTGAGTACAAGAACCATGACGTACATACAACCTACGTATATGCAGAGCCATATATAGAGAAAAACATGTCTCTATCTCTATATGGTAGGTTTTTTCCTACATACAGACACACACTCGAATAAGGTGCTTTTAGACTGTTACCTCACTTAAACCATTACCTCACATTCGGAGTCGGAATGTCCACTCCCAGACACTTAGAGGGGAGYCTTTGGAGTTCAATCACGTCCTTAACCTCCAATAAAAGGTTTACGTGTAGTCAGGCCCCCACTCCTTTCTGTCTGGCTGTGATTTAAATGACTAGATTGCATCTGCTGTACATGACTCTAACTTTTGGTCTTACCTCTGACTGAGTAACACAGACCCTGGCAATGTGTTTTTCTGCTTGTAATGATCTGCCAGCTCCTAGYAGAAGGAGACCTTCACACACCCAGCAGCCTATCAGACAAATTAGCAATCATTTCTCTGACACGCTGTGTGTAAATTGGACTGCGCTCCATGGCTCCCAATTCAGCCAAATGCACTTCTTGTTTCTTTATCAATATATGCATATGCATTGTTGCATACTAATGATTGTTTTAAAACTATTCATTTTTTAATATGCCTCCTCCAGGGAACAATAATGCCATGGTTAGGATTCATCCCGAGATATGCTCCTTTGTACAATTTAAATCTGTTATTTTTAGCATAGGCGTTATCTGTTCATCTGATTTTTGCATTTGAATTTAGGTCACCTTTCTGTCTGTTTATACAGAACAAATTAAAGTTTTTTTCATTCATTGGATTAACATTCACTTCACTGCTACACTTGAAAAAGTAGAAAAAGTATAATGCATTTATTTTGACTGTCTGCCTCCAGATAAAGTCTGCACTTCATTTGACGTGGGAATTTGTTCATATTTATTCATGGTGAACGGCTGTCTCTTACTGAAATGTTTAATTTATTTATTTTAGTCAGAGGACGTTGATAACAAGAGTTGCCACCAATGACTGTATGGTTCCTACTGATAACAGACAGCGTTGACACAGTGGTTGTAGAAACATCTCAGGGAAGCTGTTGTGACTGAGGCTGTAGGAGATGATGCTGGATATTCCTCTGTGTTGTTTGTCATCTTTGTCTAAAAGTTGTTGTTTTGGTTTTGTTCAGCCTGTGATACAAATGTAGATCTCATTATAGGGCTGTGACGGTCAATGTTTTTTTGGTAGCACAGTTTCTCCTTCGCTCCTGACTGCATGTGCTGCCATAGAAATAGAACGAATAGAACGAACATCACCATTCAAGTCAATGATGGCATAATGGATGGACTGGCGGCCTTTGCGAGTGTACCCATAGGAGCAAAGCAGGAAGTAAAATATGTGCTAAAATATGTGCTGTGATTTGTTGATTCAACTCAACTGATATTACAAAAAATGCATTCCATTGCATGAGCCACATCAGTTAACATCATTCGAATGAACATTCTACATTACATGGAAATTATTACATCACAATACCATGCATCCATTGCGAGTGTACCCATGAGTTTACCAGTCAAATTGCCAGGGCAAGCTCGTTTTAGTCATTCTGTATCTATGTGTGCCATAGCTGCGGCAAGATGTTTGGAGTTGGGGGTGCTGACCACGGTGGGCTGGACAGCAACATAATCAACTAAAGCACTGATCCTTGGGAACGAGCTCAGAATGCTAAGGCTTTATCCATCAATTAAATCAGTAAATAGGTAGCCTAGCCTAGCCTACAAAACGAAAACAATCCGTTCAAATCAAAAGGCCTGATTAATAACATGACATCAATAACGCAGCCACATCCCGAGTCCCCGGTGCCGACACATTCAGAAATCAAAGATGGTTTAGTATTTAGTTAAGGCCAAGAGAACATGAAACACTTTTCAGTGAGAAAACAGAAATCCACTTTGTGTAAAAAATAAATGATGTAAAATGCATCATATTGGCTGTATTTTGAAAGTTATATATCTTGAAAACTTGATTGCTGACATGGAAAAGATTTTGGGACTATCAACAATGGACAAATGGAAAATGCCAAAAGATAGTTTTTGAGTAGAGTTTTCCTTTAAGCTCACAAATCAAACACAGGGCAAAAAGAAAACACCTGCAAAATGTGGTTGTCTAAAAAGGGAACAATTTTAGCAATATGRAAAAAAAGCCCAGGCCCTGAAACAAAACGTAGGCAAAAAAATTATTTACACATCATTTCATAGGAAAAAACACGTCATTGGCACTAGTTTGCACAAAGCGGGCAGTTCGGTTTTGTCACTTCAACCCCAAATATATCATACTTTGACTTAAACGATTATTTATTACTGGCCATGGTCTTTCAGCTGGAGAAAGTGGATTTCTACTAGTGTGGGCGTTTAAGAGTCCATGTTACGTCCAAAACGGACTCAACTGCACGAATGTCTGACCATCCCGTCTTCAGTCAGCTGTTTGTTCCACACCATTTTTAAAATGAAAATGGTTATGACTGTTCTTTTATTTTCATGACGGTCTTCATCGATAACCGTCGGTTATACGGTACTTGTGCCAACCCTACTCATGTAGCAGCCAGATCAAGAAGGATATCAGGTTCCCCAGTAGCCCAGGGACAGGTCTACAGATTAGCTGCCTGCTGCTAGCTGCCACACAACAACACACTAATACACCCTACTGCTGATGTCACTGCTTATTATATATATGGAGAAGAATGGAAACACAGTGCCAACAAAATATTATGGAAGCCTCCACCCTTTAGAATAAAGCCTGCCTGTCATATCAATTTCTGCTCATCTTCATATTATTAATGCTTCTGGTCCTAGAGTCCTGTATTTAGGTTGGGTGAAACCCTGAGAGGTGGGCTGCATATTAAGACATTCCTCAAAAGGAAAAGTAGTCCCTCTTTCTTCATTACTTTTCCTATCAATTATGTTTTCAGTGATGGCCAAAAGGGAAAACGGCACGTGTAGAGGTTATTTCGCTTTCCAATGAGTTGAATCTTGGAGCAGTGTGGTGCCTCGGCTTCCATAACCATGAAAGAAATGTGCATTCACTCAACCCACACATTTTTTCTAGCCTTCCAAAGCAAAGTTCAGTATTTCGATCCAAAAGTGGAAATTGATTTTGTGTTCACTCAAGTGCATGCAGAATTACTAGTAACGTTGACTGTGTGTGGCTGTACTGCCTATATCATTACCATGGAGTAAACCTACTGTAACCTGATTGTAACACACTAAAGTAGCCTATATGTATCAATGTGTTGTTTGTGATTTTTTAACATAGAAATCCAAGCGCATCGAAGATAATGGCAACATTCAACCGTTACTATAAAATTGTGTTAGACAGCAAACATGTTGAATTCCATTGCAAGCAGATGCAGAGACAAAATGAATAGAAATGTCATATACTTAATGGTAGAAAAATCGAGATTAATAAAATGCAAATGAAGTGGTTATGGCATGATTAAATATGATGGATATTTAAATGTGAATGCCTTTTTCATGTGTGGGGATAAGTGGCCTTTCTGCGCCCGCAGCTCTTCCTTCTCTCTGCTGATTGGCTACTTGCTGATAGGATGTACTCTCCATATTCCACAGAAATTATTCATTGAATATCATTAAACCTCTAAAACTTTAAGCATTGAATGTTTTATAACTGCACCTGCAGCACTCGACATAGTTAGAAAGTATTATAACAAACAAAATTTGAGTTTAATGTCATGAGTAGGTAGGTAGAGATAAGAATAAGAATAAAAATGGGTTTTATAATATTCTTTAAAAAATATATATATATTTTGAGTTCTATTAGATGAACTTGCAAGACTTGCAAGACAAGATTAGTGTCTAGGATCCTGAATTAATTCATCGGAAATGATCACAAGTATTTTGGGAGCAATGATGCAGCTGGCCTTTGACATGTCCATCTGGCCTGTGTAGAGGTGTACTGTCTGTTGCCCAAAGCAGTAAGACCCCTGCCTGTCTCTCTCTGTGTCCGTGTGCAGAGGTGTGTCCGGTGCCCTGCAGTGCCCACAGTGTGTGTGTGGGAGGGAAGTGCCAGTGTGAGGAGGGCTGGGACGGGCCAGGCTGTGACCTGCAGGCCTGCCACCCCCGCTGCCAGGAGCATGGCCAGTGTAAGAACGGACAGTGTGAGTGCCACCCCGGCTGGGAGGGAGAACACTGCAGCATCGGTGAGTCCCCCCCCCACCCCCCCGAGGACCAACACTAGCCTACCACAGGAGGTTAACAAACAGACCGTGTAACGTGACTCTAGTACCTATTGCTCTGTTTAGAAACCATGGGGCTGATTTACTTTACTAAGACTTGATGGTGTTTTAGCATGTCTTAAAACTGTGACCACTAATGTACTAATGACAAATGTGTGAACCACAAATTTTTGCAGATACACATCAATGAATATGTAATCCATTTGAGTGCATATTTTCTAGCACCACACATTGTAAATAGTGTAGCAGTTTAGCAGACCATTAGCTATCCCAGTGAATCATCCATCTGCTGTGTCATTTAGACACACAGTTGTCAGATGGAACACAGTCATTCTTGCCCGGTTATTCAATTCATCTGCTAGAAGAAAACAGGTACCAAACCTTGCTAGGCATTTTGAGGGACCGAGGCAGGGTGTTTAAGAGGGTAACATGTTACCATGTGTCTTAGAGACACTGGCTGGGGTTCAGTGATGTCAGTGCCCTGCCTGTCTGTTGTACAATTTATCCACTTCATTGCTGTTATTTGAGAATGAAAAAAAAGAGTAACAATGAAACTGTTGGTTGCCGCCAGGCTAATTTTCCATCAGCCATGGCCTCTTCCCTAGAGTGGAGGCATTTTTAGTTTCTTGCAACTGAATAATTTGCTCCCCAAGTTCGAAMGCACTCAATTAATGTGGCTACACCTTGATAGAACACTGCAGTTTGTCATCTGGGACTAACAGAATTGGGAACTGCCAAGTACATTTTATAAAAGAACCAGAAGATATTTTTTTCACTTCAGAAATGCAAGAAAACAATCCTGTGAAATCGTTTCACTTGCCTTTAGAGATGCGGAATTGGAGATGGGCTCTGTGTCTCTGTGGATGTGTGAATCAAATCATAAAGCTTAGCTCCTGGCACATTAATAGGCTGTAATTATCTCTTCATGTGCCTTGGTGCTAGCATATTATCTCTGAGGCTCAGTAATCTAATCTCACACACTTTTTTTCTTCCTTCCTTTTATCTTCCTATGGTATATAGCGCATTACCTGGATCTCGTTGTTAAAGGTAAGATGCCTTCTCATTCTCTAGGATGGAATTGTTTCAAAGCAGCAGGGATTTTTGAATGGTATTCCTACGACCAAAGCACATTCATTGAAATGTTAATTAATTTTGAGGAGAAAGTATGATGCCCAAACCAATGGCAGATCATTCACCATATTCAATTAATGTGAGATGGAATATAACAAAATATGTAACAAATGTTTTCGAATGGCCAGACATCTGGATTTTATGTAAATGAAAAGCGTAGCAGCATCTGTCCCCATCTCCTTAATCATGAGGAATGACTGGCAGTGTTCTGATACACAGACTGTCTGTCTTCTCCTCTCTCTCCATCCAGACGGCTGTCCAGGCCTGTGCAATGGCCACGGTCGCTGCACCCTGGAACAGAGCGGGTGGCACTGTGTGTGCCAGGCGAGCTGGAGCGGCATGGGATGCAATGTCGTCATGGAGACAGAGTGTGATGACAACGCCGACAACGACGGAGGTAAGGTCCCTGTGGACTGTGGTCTGTCTGTGGCTCAATAATGATGAATGACTTGACCTCCATCGCAGGTGAAGGTCAGGAGGAGGAAATATTTAGAACTCCACTTCTCCTTCCCGACATCTGAGCCAACAAGCATTTCCCGCTCTCTTCCTTTTCATTTTCCTTTTGATAAATCTCACTACAGCAGTCGACATGGCTCACTACAGCAGTCGACATGGCTCACTACAGCAG
This sequence comes from Salvelinus sp. IW2-2015, assembly GCF_002910315.2. Classification (NCBI taxonomy): domain Eukaryota; kingdom Metazoa; phylum Chordata; class Actinopteri; order Salmoniformes; family Salmonidae; genus Salvelinus; species Salvelinus sp. IW2-2015. The sequence continues at coordinate 30,805,689 of NC_036863.1, read as the reverse complement.
TCGACATGTGGGCTCACACAGCAGTCAATGTCACCGCAGTCGATTGTGGCCACTTACAGCTCGACTCATGCTCTACTTACAGCAGTCGACATGGCTCACTACAGCAGTCGACATGGCTCACACTACAGCAGTCACATGGCTCACTACAGCATCACACTGGCTCTCAGACCAAGGAGACCTCTAGGTAATTAGCTGGTGGTATGCTACCTGCTGCTTGGCTCCTCTAAAATATTAATGCTTGAGTGTAGCCCCTGTGTTCCAGTGAACAGGAAACCAGACCTGGTGATCCATTGAACAGAGAACCAGACCTGTTGTTCCAGGGAACCACTGGTTTTCCAGTGAACAGGACCAGACCTGGTGTTCCAGTGAACAGGAACCAGACCTGGTGTTCACGTGAACAGAACCAGACCTGGTGATCACTGTAACAGGAAACCAGACCTGGTGATCCATTGAACAGAGAACCAGACCTGTTGTTCCAGGGAACCAGACCTGGTGTTCCAGTGAACAGAGGACCAGACCTGTGTGCCAGTGAACAGAGAACCAGACCTGGTGTTCCAGTGAACAGGAGAACCAGACCTGGTGTTCCAGTGAACAGGAAACCAGACCTGGTGTTCCAGTGAACAGGAACCAGACCTGGTGACCATGAACAGAACCAACCTGAGTACCATTGAACAGGAAACAACTGTGTTTCCAGGAACCAGACCTGTGTTCCAGTGAACAGAGGACCAGACCTGGTGTTCCAGTGAACAGAGAACCAACCTGGTGTTCCAGTGAACAGAGAACCAATACCTGGTGTTCCAGTGAACAGAGAACCAGACCTGGTGTTCCAACCAGAGAACCAGACCTGGTGTTCCAGGTGAACAGAGAACCAGACCTGTGTGTTCCAGGTAACAGAGAACCAGACCTGGTGTTCCAGTGAACAGAGACCAGACCTGGTGTTCCAGTGAACAGAGAGAACCAGACCTGGTGTTCCAGTGAACAGAGAACCAGACCTGGTGTTCCAGTGAACAGAAACCAGACCTGGTGTTCCAAACAGAAACCAGACCTGGTGTTCAGTGAACAGAGAACCAGACCTGGTGTTCCAGTGAACAGAGAACCAGACCTGGTTTCCAGTGAACAGAGAACCAGACCTGGTGTTCATGAACAGGAACAGCTGGTTTCCAGGACAGAGACCAGACCTGGTGTTCCAGTGAAACAGAGAACCAGACCTGGTGTTCCAGTGAACAGAGAACCAAACTGGTGTTCCAGTGAACAGAGAACCAGACCTGGTGTTCCAGTGAACAGAGAACCAGACTGGTTTCCAGTGAACAGAAACAGACCTGGTGTTCCAGTGAACAGAGAACCAGACCTGGTGTTCCAGTGAACAGAGAACCAGAACTGGTGTTCCAGTACAGAGAACCAAACCTGGTGTTCCAGTGAACAGAGAACCAGACCTGGTGTTCATGAACAGGGAACCAGACCTGGTGTTAGTGACAGAGAACCAACCTGGTGTTCCAGTGAAGAGAACCAGACCTGGTGTTCCGAACAGAACCAGACCTGGTGTTCCAACAGAGAACCAGACCTGGTTGTTCCAGTGAACAGAGAACCAGAACCTGGTGTTCCAGTGAACAGAGAACCAAGACTGGTGTTCCATGAACAGAGACCAGACCTGGTTTCCAGTGAACAGAAACCAGACCTGGTGTTCCAACAGAGAACCAGACTGGTAGTCCAGTGAACAGAGAACCAGACCTGGTGTTCCAGTGAACAGAGAACCAGACCTGTGTGCCAGTAACAAGAGAACCAGACCTGGTGTTCCAGTGAACAGAGAACCAGACCTGGTGTTAGTGAACAGAGAACCATACCTGGTGTTCCAGTGAAAGAGAACCAGACCTGGTGTTTCAACAGAGAACCAGACCTGTGTTCCAGTGAACAGAGAACCAGACCTGGGTTTCCAGTGAACAGAGAACCAGACCTGGTGTTCCAACAGAGAACCAGACCTGGTGTTCCATGAACGAGGAACCGACCTGGTTCCAGTGAACAGAGAACCAGACCTGGTGTTCCAGTGAACAGAGAACCAGACCTGTGTTGAGTGAACAGAAGACCAACCTGGTGTTCCAGTGAAAAAGAGAACCAGACCTGGTGTTCCAACAGAGAACAGACCTGTTTCCATGAACGAGAACCAGACCTGTGTTCCAGAACAGAGAACCAGACCTGGTGTTCCAACAGAGAACCAGACCTGGTGTTCACAGAGAACCAGAACCTGGTGTTCCAGTGAACAGGAACCAGACCTGTGTTCCAGTGAACAGGAAACAGACCTCTGTTGAAGAACAAGAGACCAGCCTGGTGTTCCAGTGAAAGAGAACCAGACCTGGTGTTCCAGAACAGAGAACCAGACCTGGTGTTCCATGACAGAGACAACCTGGTTCCAGAACAGGAACCAGACCTGGGTGTCCAACAGAGAACCAGACCTGGTGTTCCAGTGAACAGAGAACCAGACCTGGTGTTCCAGTGAACAGGAACCAGACCTGGTGTTCCAGTGAACAGAGAACCAGACGGTGTTCCAGTGAACAGGGAACCAGACCTGGTGTTCCAGTGAACAGGAACCACCTGTGTTGAGACAGAGAACCAGACTGGTGTTCCAGTGAACAGAGACCAGACCTGGTTTCCAGTGAACAGAGAACCAGACCTGGTGTTCCAACAGAGAACCAGACCTGGTGTTCCAAACAGAAACCAGACCTGGTGTTCCAACAGAGAACCAGACCTGGTGTTCCAGTGACAAGAACCAGAACTGGTTAGTGAACAGAGAACCAGACCTGGTGTTCCAGTGAAAGAGAACCAGACCTGGTGTTCCAACAGAGAACCAGAACTGGTGTTCCAGTGCAGAGAACCAGACCTGGTGTTCCAGTGAACAAGAACCAGACCTGGTGTTCCGAACAGAGAACCAGACCTGGTGTCTCAGTGAAGAGAACCAGACCTGGTGTTCCAGTGAACAGAGAACCAGACTGTGTTCCAGTGAACAAGAGAACCAGACCTGGTTTCCAGAACAGAGAACCAGACCTGTGTTTCCAGTGAACAGAGAACCAGACCTGCGTGTTCCAGTGAACAGAGAACCAGACCTGGTGTTCAAGTGAACAGAACCAGACCTGGGTTTCCAGTAACAGAGACCAGACTGGTGTTCCAGTGAACAGAACAAACTGTGTGCACGTGAACAGGAACCAGACTGGTGTTTCAGTGGACAGAGAACCAGACCTTGTTTCCAGTGAACAGAGAACAGACCTTGTTCCAGTGAACAGAGAACCAGACTGTGTTCCAGTAACAGAGAACCAGACTGTGTTCCAGTGACAGAGAACCAGACCTGGTGTTCCAGTGAACAGAGAACCAGACCTGGTGTTCCAACAGAGAACCAGACCTGGTGTTCCAGTGGAACAGAGAACCAGACCTGGTGTTCCAGTGAACAGAGACCAGACTGGTGTTCCAGTGAACAGAACCAGACCTGGTGGTTCCAGTGAACAGGAGAACCAGACCTTATTCGAGGTGAAATATAGTTTATAACTCACTGGAACCATAGTGTGTGTGCTTGGTGCTAGATATTGGAACGCCAGACCCTGTGTCCAAGGTGCCAACCGAGCCCAACCCTGGTGCGCCCGAGACCTAGGATAAAAAACTCATAGGCTGGACTGGTTCTCTGGGAACAAGGGAAAACCGAACGTGGGAGCGCGTCTTCAGGATTTTAGTTGGCATTATGGATTTATTATTTTTCGCATAAGTTTTTTTTGAGAACTGGACACTAGCTAGTTGCATTAAGGAGATTGGTTATATCTATAATGCCCATTGTGGTATAACTGTATTAATCATCTGATATTTATGATGAGTATTTCGTTGAACGATGTGGCCCTCCATGCCAAAAGTCACTTGATGTGATTTTCTAGCAAAACTATAGGATACCACTCCTTAACGCCTTTTGTCAATGTCAACTTTCAGATTTTTTATATAAAATATGAATTTAAATCAAACAAAAACATGCATGTATATTGTGTAACTATGAAGCTCCATGAGTGTTCATCTGATGAAAATAAGTTCAAGGTTATGTGAATAAATACAGGTTAGTGAATAATTGTATATCGTCCCCTCTTATCCTGTTTTTTTGTGCCAAGACTATGCTGGTCAGGCAAGTGCGGAAAAGCCTACAGAATGGGCTGTGCGTTTTGTTGTGGTTGTGTGAGGGTGACCTATTAGCATAATCGTTAGTGGAGTGCTTTTTCAGCTGGTGGAATCAACAACAACTATTTGAATCGAGAGGCACTTTGGATGGGGGTTGAACCAAAGGATAGTATAACCCACAAACCCATCAGAAGGATTACCTTGTTTAAAATGATCCCAAAAGAACTACCTGAAAGACCTATCGGGACGACATGATACCGGGAATGTTAAATTATGAGATTTCTGTTTTCTGCAACTGTTTTTGTGTGTTTCATATCATTTTCCCGTTTACCGGTGATGCAGCGGCATTATAGAAGTTCGCTCTTCACGATTACAATAAAATGGCATGACCAGGTGAGGGTGTTAGTATTTTTATTATCCCATATCCCGCCAACAGGGACCCCGGAGGTAGAACTAATACACACTTCACCGTTGCCCGGAATAACAGGGGGTGGGTTGGGGAAGAGAAAACGACGAGAGGTAGTTATTTTATATTGCACTCACCCCAAAGCCACATGCTACCTCCTCACGCATGGTTACCAATTTGAAACAGGAAGGAAAACGCGTTGGGAGTTATTTTTTATTTATTCACTTACCCCCAGACATGGTGCTATACCCACTCTCCACCCTGATTATAACAAGGGGATAAACCAGGGGGAGGTTAGGTAAATACCCTTATGGATAATCATACCCCCCAACACCATTGGCTAACCTTACTCACCATTACAAATAACAGGGGAGGCTTAGGTGGTATTGATAACCTATCATTACGCACCACACAAAGGACATTTGCTAGGGGACCTACTCACCACCATATACCCTACAAATAAGGGATCTATTGTTCGGAGGTTAGTGTAGGATATATATAGGGAAACCCCAAACCTGGGAGTTTGAGTAAATTTGTGCGCTGTAATTTCCGTACTTGTTCACCGCAAATCTCGAATTATTCAGAACGAAGCCCCATCATTTCGGGACTCATTCTGCCGGTATGATCATGGTAGCATCAATACATGAATCTAGGAAGGTGTTCATACGAGAACCGTTATTCGTATTCTAACGTTAGCAAATAAAAAGTGACTTCTAAAATAAACACAATGCAGTCATTTACCAGTACAGAAGTGCATGTAACTTTCTAAGACGGAGTTCACACCGATATGGTTCAAAACACCCCTCAAAGTGAAAAGCAATGGGTAGTCATTGCACCTGTGACATGGGATACTAAGATGCAAATATTACTCATCATTTCACACATGTCTCATGTAACGTGGAGTTACAGAGCTCAAAGAACATACCCCACAAATTTGTCCACTGTCCCGGTAGACTGATTATGGGAGAGTGCACAAGTTTAAAAAAGACACCAAGAGAACAAAGTGGGTGGCAAAAGACCAGATCCGTGGGTAGCCTGGGTAGGTAAACTGTCGGTACCTGGTAGGTAACTTGGGAGTCGGGTTTAACGCCTGGTGTTAGCCGTAAATAATCATGGGGCATCGGAGCCCCGGAGGTTACCTGGGCTGGAGTTAGGTTTAACTTTGGTCTCGGTAGGTTACGCAGTGGGTAGGATAGAAAACCCCAAGCATGGCGACGGGTCGGTTACGCTGGGTAGGTAAAAAACTGGGTCGGGGTTACCTGGGTAGTGGTCAACTGTCCCTAGGGTTCGTAAGGAAGAACCGCATAACCTAGGGTTAGCCTATTAACTGGGGTCGGGGTGGTTTACCTGGGAAGGTAAGATAAAAACGTGGGGGGGTCCAGGTTACCTAGGGATAAGGAAAATCCACATTGTAGCTGTATTGGCTCGGGGGTTACTGGCGTTAGGTAAACTGGGCTCGGTTTAACGTGTGTCCCCAGTGAAGAAGGATAGGGTAAGGACGCTGGGTCGGGTGGATACCCCTAGGGAGCTCCTGTCGTGGGGTAAGTACCCTCTAAGGATCGAGCCAACCGGGACAAGGGGTACCTGGATGATAGGTGGATAAACCCTGAGGGATCTGGTGTACCGCTGGAGTAGGTAAACTGGGTTCGGTTTACCTGGGTAGGTACAACTGGCTCGGTTTACCGGGGTAGGTAAACTTGTGGTCGGTTACCTGGTAGGTTAATCCGAAACTGGACGTTGGGAATTGACCCCTGCGAGAGATAACGTGGTAAGGAGTAACCCCCCAACTGCGGAATGATGAAAGATAATGAAAAAGATACCGTGTGAGATGGCTGGGTTCCACCCATCCCAGCACGAAGACCGGGCCTCGCAGTAAGCTCAGCACCCAGGAAAAGGCGGGCTGTTTTATCACCGTTAGGACACAGAAATGTTGGAAGACGTTCCATTCTATTAAGCCTGGAAGGGTAGGAATTATCCCTTCAGAATATTGAATACACTAAAGGTGGGCAGTTGGGTTGTTATATCACCGATTTAGGACGAGGACAAGTGTCTCATGGTGAATTATACAGATCAGCGGCCTCTTACTGTCAAGCAGTCGACCAATTCCAGTTGATGAGGTTCAATGTGACTCTAGACTACCAGTATGGGAGGAACGCAGTCGGCGGCTCGCATGGAAGGCTGAAGAGGAGAGACCATGATCCTGTGTGGGCGTTGTGCTTACCATAGGTGGGGATTCAGAATAAGAGGAACCAGTACCAGAAGAGGTCTAATGGTTCTCCAATCGTTACGGCATATTCCACAACCATGTAGTCAGAAATCACCCAGAAGCGCCCCGTAGGGTAATGCTTGAGCCCCGTTCCAATGAAGCTAGGTGGGCTTTAAACCCCAGACCCGAAACGAGGGCTTCTCATAGGGGAGCATTTGCCCATATTTGGAACAGCTGGGAAGGTAAACCAGACCGTGGGGTCCAACAGGAAGCCAGGAACCGTGGTTGAGTTGCCAGAAACCTTCATGCTGGGTGAACATTGGAGTCCGTTTCCATGAAGTAAACCGTTGGCGGCGCGGGGTCGCATGGCATTCATGGGTAAATAATGCCAGCGACCAGGTTGGTGGCCCAGTAAAGAGAATCGCAGGATACCGGGTGGGACAGGTTGAACACATGGGAACTCCAGTACTGGTGTCGTCACTCTCAGTCCACCAAGTCGTGGGTAACTTGGTGAATGTCCAGGACCATGGAGGACGGGAACTGGTGAACAGCATGGATAAAGACATTACGTTTATGCGGATCAAAAAAAAGGGCGCGCGTTCCCCATGGGGCTCACCCGCCACGGACCAGAATACCGTGTCGGGTGTCGCAGGGAGATAGAGGCAGGAGAATTCCCCAAGTGATCCTCGGGCTGTGTCAGATCATAAATGGGCGTTAGGAACCAGGTAGAGGCTTACTCTGTGGTGTGATTGTCCAAGAACGTAAACCAGATCTGGAGCGTGGTCCCAACCATCGAGGAAACCAGAGCTCGGGGGTTTCCCCATACGCTTATGGACCAGAAGCCGGCCAAGATAGTCCACAACGGTTGTGAAACACGGACCTCACGGCCGACAACCAAACGAGGCGAGGTCGTAGTAGCGCCCATGATAGTTGTATGTTGCATGAGCAATAAGGTAGCGTAACCCGGTCCCAAGTAGGTTCCGTTTCCTGGTCTGTCCATACACGCAGACCATCACCACGTAACTCTGATCTGTGTATGGGGAATCAAGTAGTTTCATTGTGTTTGCCACTGTTTTAGTTCTACACACGTGTTGCAAAACAGTTGAAACCACAAGAAGTTACGTCTTGAATTTCTGTGGGTCGTGTTCCCACACGCGACACATGCAGGACAAGGATAACCCGAGAAGTACTCCTCTGTGTCGTGGTTCCTCCAACAGTATAGCTTCCATCTTAAAACCAAGTCGCGGGGATCGACTCATCGAGTCTCGAGCAGGTGGTACCCCACACGCGAGCGCCAGACCAAGGACTGAGATGATTTAAGCTTGAGTTGGGTTTACCCACGAGGCGAACACGTTAATACCATTAGAGGCGTTGTGGGGTGCCATGTTCAACAGACATGACAGAACACCAGACGCCCGGGGTTGAGTTGCAGAACAGGAACCCAACTGTGGTCCCAGGTAACAGAACCAGGACCTGGTTCCCAGGTTGCCGTTAGAAGACCCAGGCCAGCCTAACAACGGGCTTAGGGACGCAGCAAGAAGGTGGACACAGAGACCAGACAGGTGTGACCAAGACAGGAACAAGTTACGTAATTAACCTGCGTTTCTGTCAACCACTTCGTAACCACTTGTAAATAGCCAGCAACCTGTAGCAATATTAAGGGAGTGCACCCCAATCCTAAACCTGAGCTGTAGCAAAAGGATATGACCCAGAGCAGTGGGTTCGATGTTTCCCACGTGAGTTCTTATATTTCCGGTGTATACCCAGGGAGAAATGAAGGCGGATCGTTTTCCAGGCCGCAAGGAGGAAGCAGAGTAATGTTTTATCTCCATATTAAGGTGAAGCATGAATGTGAGACGACTTTAAGACCTCTTGTGGCCTCCTAATTGTTTCACAGCAGGTGGGATTAAGTGCAAAGGAGTCGACCAGACCTTTTGGTGTGTTCTCCCGCCATGGTGAACATGAAATCAGACCTTGGTTTCCCAGTGACCCAGAAAACCAGATTGGTTTTCCCATAGTGTGACACACAGCCAACCTCCTCAGACCCCTTGGTGATTTTCCTTTTCTTCATACATCTTACTTCCCTGAACTCACCTTGTTGCAAACCCCATGATGATACCTCTTCAGAAGGAGGTTCATGAGGTTGAGTGAGAGCAACACCAGACCTTTGGCTTTGTGTTTTCTTCTCCCTATTTCCTTTAATCTGTGTTTTATTATACCGACCTGTTCTTCCCCGTGAATCCAGAAGGATAACCGACCTTTGGTTACTCAGAGGTAGATACCCAGAGAGGGAATACCCACTGATTCCTGGTTTAGCTTTCACCCCTTTGAATCTAGGATATATCGCTAGCCCTTGTGTGTTTCAAGACTGAACAGGAAACCAGACATGAGGCTTTGGAGCTCAGGTTCAATGCCCATGTCATTGAGGGGAAAGATACCCTACAGAAGAAGCCATTTGTGCACTGACTTACATCGCATGTTTTTGATGTTTCAAAGTTTAAAAAGTTTACAATTATGTAATGTGAAGTGTAATACATGTAATGTCGTAGTTACTGTAGTTTAGTATGATATATTAACTATGATTGACAGGTTAGAAAACATACTGCTTCTGTATGTGCACCATGTATCTTCTCATCTAGTGCATGAGTTAGCTTCTTAATGTAAATGTATATTTTATATGAGGTGTAAATTTCCTTTGTGTGTGGCAAAGGAGATAAAAACATACTTCTGTGTACTGTATAGTCAAGCTACCATCTGGAAAAAGGGATGTGGTTTGGAACGCTCCGTGTTCTTCTTTACCTAAAGAAATTATGCAATGTGAGGTGTAATATGAAAAAATTAAGAGTAATTATGAATACCGTACATTCATTTAAAGTGACAGGCTACAAAATGTACTGAATCTGTGTGAGTACTATGTCTCATCCAATTCCTCTACATGAGTCAGATGTTTTAAAGGTGCAATATGCAAAAATCTCTCCACCATTCCCTGGTAGCTAAAATTCAAATAGTTCGCCTAATATCAGTTTATGTGACAAAGCAGAGAATCATTTTACCATCTAAACCGCTGTGAGATGTATTTTCATTAGTCAAAAATATTGTATTTTGAGCTGTTTGAAGCTGGTGTACAAAACCAAAAGTAATAGAGCAAAAATAAAACTTAAGAACAGGAAGTATAGAAATAGTGCACATAAAATAGATCTACCGCTTCTTAGACTTTCTTTCAATGAGATTTACAGATCTATAACAACATTTTTTATGTGAATTCGGTCAGGTAGCCCAAAATGTACATATTGCAGCTTTAAAATAAACTTCTTTGCATAGGGTGCTAATTAGCTACATTAGACAGTGTTTGGCTCCTTTGTATGTGCAGACAGAAGTGGTAGAGAAGGTAAGAGCATAATATTGTGTACAGTCTGTTAGTCTAGAGATGTGTTTGGAGCATGAACTCTTTACCTCACCCACTCCACATGTTTTCTCAGCTCTGGCTGGCAGCACTTAAAAGAAACACCATTATCTCTTACCTTCAGAGTTCTTAATCAGGTTCTTTATCCCAGTAARCCTCTATATAGAAGCATGCCAGCTGCTTCACTTTTACAAGTCTTCCTTCTTTGATAATTTTCCCAGTTGCTCTAGCCGTGTTTGTGTGATAATGTGTTAATGTATCTTTATTTGTTTGTAGATCATAAATAATTCACTGTATTTTCTTTTCTAACCCAATACAATAGAAAACACATTCACAATTCAGTTCAGTAATGTGCCGGCAGCCTGGGCAGTAAACCTTTCCTCTGTTATTCTACAACCTAATTTAGTTTAGTCACGGCAGCTATGTCTCTCCCTTCAAAGATGTGACCTCCGCATTGTGTGTGASTTCTTATGACTGATGAGAATCTTGGATGATGTACAGTCATTTTGGCCCTCCTTTAATGTAGAGGGAAATTGTAGGAGGCTCAAATTGGCCCGACACTCCAACAAAGGAGAGGAGGAAATGATCACCCCATGTCAGTTAGTTTCCCAAGCCAATATATATACGTCAGAATCGCAGAACATATTCCTATTTTCATCTCATCTCAACTCCATTAGAAATGCCATTTATATTCTAAATGAGGCCTCGTCAAAGGCATTGGTTGGAAAAACCTAATGGCAAATGATCACCTGAAAAAGAAGAGTGATTAAGAGAAAAGATCATGACTTTTCCAACCAGCTGTAAATGAGTCACTATAATCACACACTTGACCATCCAGTGCTTGGTTTTACATTTGCAGCTGTGGAGTATATTAATTGTACAACATTAGTTCACAAACATGGATAGCAATTCTCCCCCAAATAATTGTTTTCTTCATTATTTTATTGCATTGTTTGTTGATTATGTAAATATGGTGGCAATGGCAGGTACAGTACAGCTGTCTTTGTTGTCGGATACATTATTTTASTGAGATGTTCTATGCAGTATTGTAACCAGCTAAATGAATGCATTGTGGTCATGACCGATGGCGTTAGAGCTGACCCTGCCAACCAGCTTATAGCTGGGCACCATGCCTCCTTTACTTTGGCAGCCCAGCACTGAATGGGGATGTTATGGCTCTTGGCCCAGTAGTTATTCTGTTGTGTTGGTCAGTCGTTTACTGAATACATTTTCTTTGGCACATACTGTATATAATTACACCTTATTATTTTCTGCTAGCATACTTAAAATTATATTCTGAATTATATCCACATTGCACATATTTACCATATGTGGTATAAGTAACCATACTTTTAAACATTTTAAAACGTTTTATGAGAAAGCGTTGCGGAAGGCGTGTACTAAAGACCAAGAGACATTATTCTGCTTTTAATTATCAAGTAAGTACTTTTAAGTACTTTTGCTGTTGTGTGGCATTCAATGCCAGCAATCTTGATGAATGTCAGCATTCACTTCAGCACTATTGAAAGTGTCTGCCTGAGAGGAGGCTATGGATTTAATGGACCCAACGTGCTGCCGTTGCTCAGACCCACACATTTTGGACATTGAAGAGAACATAATTAAGAAGGCACTGTACTGCAATTATAGAGCAGCAAGTAAGTACAGTATTAAGACTGTATAAATCAGATTGGCGTTTTGCTTCTTGTCAGGCATGAACTAGATATATTGTTAACCATCAGCTTCTTCACATTGTTCAAGTTTAAATCATCACAGCTAAGCCATGTCTAACTGATCTTCATTACTGTGTGTTAGAGGATTGGGTGGATGTAGTCCCACTTAGGAGAAACATTATCGATTTATTCTATATCATTTGATTTGTAGTTTCAAACCACTTGAGAGATGTCATCTCAATTTCACAAGGTCCTCTGTGCTTTGAATGTTATATATCTCTCCCACCTGCGTAACATTGGGAGCCTGAGATACTGTACAGTGTAGACTTAGCTGTGGTGTTGTTGTGTTATTGTGTTGTTGTAGATGGCCTGATGGACTGTGTGGACCCAGACTGCTGCCAGCAACCTAGCTGTCACAGTGGGCCTCTGTGCCAGGGCTCCCCGGACCCCCTAGACCTGATCCAGCAGAACCAGACCCCCTACGCCTCGCTCCTCTCACGCCTCTTCTACGACCGCGTACGCTTCCTGGTTGGAAAGGGCAGCACCCATGTCTTCCCTGGCGACATCCCGTTCGACAGCAGGTAGAATAGATAATATAGCCGATACAATTTACCTCTGGTACCGCATGAATGAACAGGAATAGCTTGTTATATACTGTAGAATTATAATTGCCACTGAAGTACAGGTCCTTTTATACACAGCTATTTGTAGGCTACCACAGTACTCTGTATGGATATAGCACATTTGCCTTTGTCAACTGAACTGGAAAACAATGTAACTTGTTATAGTATAATTAAAATACCCAGTGAACTAAAACGTTGCTCTCTCCTAGCCGAGCCTCAGTGATCCGGGGGCAGGTGGTGGCACTAGACGGGACCCCACTGGTGGGAGTGAACATCAGCTTCCAGCAGTACCCTGAATTTGGCTTCTCTGTCAGTCGCCAGGATGGCAGGTAGGTAGACAGTGGTCTAGTATTGTATTGTAGATACTATAGTAAATTGGCTTAATATGATGTTTTGCCGCTACTGATTGTGTGTTTGTGTGGATTCTGTTCCTGTAGTTTTGACCTGGTGGCTGCAGGGGGCATCTCAGTCTCCCTGATCTTCCAGAGGGCTCCCTTCCTCATGCAGAAACGCACCATCTGGTTACCGTGGAACCAGTTTGTGGTTGTAGAGAAGGTCACCATGGCGAGGGTTGAGTCTCGCCCCCCTGTGTGTAACCTGAAGAACCTGGTCAGTCCGTACCCCATCGTCCTCCCCTCCCCTCTCATCCGCTTTGCCAGAACCTGTGAGGAGAGAGGCCCAGCCATCCCTGAGCTGCAGGTACAGTAGCTGGTCCCGTGTGGCTCAGTTGGTAGAGCATGGCGCTTGCAACGCCAGGGTTGTGGGTTCATTCCCCACGGGGGGACCAGGATGAATATGTATGAACTTTCCAATTTGTAAGTCGCTCTGGATAAGAGCGTCTGCTAAATGACTTAAATGTAAATGTAAATGTCCACTCACCAGTCAGTAATATACATAATATATACAGTCCCAGGGATGCTCACTCAGCTTTCAATTACCACCTATACTAAACCATTTCCATAATGCATACATCTCTAAGCACAATATCATTTTAGGACATCCAGGTGTATATTATAAATGGCTGGTTTTATTCCAATTCCTGCATTTTTCTTTATTCTGGATCCTGTCTAATTTTCACCTGGCTCATATTGTACCTGTGAAATCATCTTAGAATCTCACACTAATCAGTTGCCGGGGCGCTTTATTCCCAGAGCTGCTCGCTATCTTCTCCCCCGATCCCACTGATATTCCTACCTCAGCTTTGGAACTGTGTTTTGCAGATTGTAGACATCCTAGTTTGTTGTGAGCGATAATGAAACTGATAGTGATTTTAATGAGGACCCAGTTCAGAGTGATTGAAGCTGTGAGCAATGAAGGGTGGGAGTGGGGGTTAGATCGTCAGCAGTAATTAAAATGTCCTCCTGTACGCTGCTAATGATATAGAATATAGATGTMATTTAGTATTCCAGGGGCATCGTGTATGTAGAATAATGTTCCAAAAGTGTAAAAAATAAAGTGTTATTTTGATTGGATTTTAAGAAAGTGACATATAGTACTAGCTAGTATATCTTGGAACGAGTACAAACACCAGGTGATCAAAGATACTTTACTGAAAGACTTGTAAGATGTTTTTATACATAGTTTGTATGCTCTGACTTGTGAAGTTTTTCCAACTCCTGGTAACCAATAGTACATAATAACAGCGGCCAAAATGCTTTCTCCTCCTCAGGCTGTCCAAGAGGAGATCACCATCCCTGGCAGTTTCTTAAAGCTCACCTACCTGAGCACCCGCTCCCCTGGCTACAAGGCTCTGTTCCGCATCATCTTAACCCACTCCATCATCCCCACTGGCCTGGCTAAGGTGCACGTGTCCACCGCCATCGAGGGACGACTCTTTCAGAAGTGGTTCCCTGCCGCCCCCAACCTGGTCTACGTCCTGGCCTGGAACAAGACTGATGTCTATGGGCAGAAAGTGGTGGGCCTGGCCCAAGCTCTGGGTAAGATCATATGCAGCATTTCAATCATGTCCTGTCATGTACATTCAGATTCCCTGTAGAACAAATATAATGTGCTGTATTTCACTCCTTTGACAATTTTCACCCAAGGGATGACAGCAAGCAACATGCTCCATGGGTAACTGGGAGAGACAATCTGTAGCTAATGGCAAATAAAAATCTATAAAGACAGTATTACATTCAGCAGTGCCACAGCAGAACAGCATGTTACTTTTGTTCTACTTTATYGTTAGATAATACAATCACACAGAGCTCTAAAGACATTGTCGGTGTGTTAATGGTCAGTGGTATGAAAGACTGACAGATTTTTCAAGGGCCACATATAAGCTTTGTTTTTATCAGTGGTTGATTTAGTGTGCTGGCTGCCTATTGGGACCTACAGCTCTGATGCATTGTTGCAATTTGTCTTAATGGAGAGAGTGTTACAAATCTAACTGGAACAGAAAGCAGGGGCTACTCTTATCTCTTTCACACACTATGAGGACGTCTCTCTGGATTGCTCTCCATGCCTTGTATTACTGTCAGATAGCAGAGTGTTTCTTGATTGCCTAGCTGGTGTGCATGTGTTGGAATCCTTTCTCACTGAATACACAGTTTAATCTGTGCGTATCCAGCTCCTTGATGGTGGATATGAGGCACTGTGGTTAATAGTCTGTGATATAAATAGGAAGTCCTGGAGATGTTATGGCCCGTTTATCTATAAATAACATCGAACACATGGCACAATTAGAAACGACATCCAAACTAAATTGAAATTCAAAACACATTTTGTTATGGTGCAAACATATTTTCCTCCACACTAAATAAACCCGAGGAAGAGATAAGGAGATGAAAAAGGCTCTAATTTATTCATTTATCTTTATGTACCAGTGGGAATTGAGCTCAACCTCAAACCTCATCCACTCTCTCTCCTCCTTACTCACCCTCTCTCTCTTCGTTGCCGATAGTAACAGGCTGATCTATCATGGTGAGACAGGCAGGAGCCTGTAGCTACTCTGTGTGTAACTGACTATGTCCTGCTTGTTGTGTGTGTGTGTGTGTTTGCGTGTGCTTCCTTCGCATGTGTTTGTGTGGGTGAGAGAGGAAGAGAGAGAGAGAGACAGCAAGACAGAGTGACAAAAATTGTGTGAGCATGTACGCATACTGGGTGGATGCAGCAGAGCATGATGGTATCAGTGATGCATTAAAAAGGCTCCGGAGACTCGCAGATTGTTAGCACACATCCAGGCTCCGCTATAACCACCGTGCTGCATCGTTCCAGCCTCTGCCTTGACCACAGCAACTACATATTCAAGCAATTGTACACTGTGCAGGAGCTAGCCGCACCATCACAAAAGCATTAGGGGTTGTTGTTTTCCAGGTATGTCTCTTTGTAAATGCAATAACAACAGCATAATGAATGCATTGGCGGCGTCACATTAACGGCCTAGTGGTCCCTTTTGTTCCAGTCTCTGTAGGCTATGAGTATGAGTCATGTGCTGACTACATTGTGTGGGAGAGAAGGATGGCTCAGCTGCAGGGCTTTGAGATGATTGCCTCCAACCTGGGGGGCTGGTCCCTGGACAAGCACCACATCCTTAACCTACAAAGCGGTGAGGGCTCTGTCTGTTCCTCTGTGTCCCACTTCCATTCAGCAGTACTGTACCCTCAGCCCACCTAACCTGACACTATTTCATACCTGGTTATCCAGTAGGAATATTGTGAAGACATTCTTGCCAAACTATTATTGTTTTAACTTCCATTTCAAATGACTTGATACAGACAGACAGACAGACCTACATAGAATTATTACTGTATTATATCAGAGAGTTCTGTTCTATAGTGCTAGATTGCGTCAGTTTGAGATGAGCTTTTGAGAGAGCTAATTTTATGCATCCCTCTTGGCCTTTGAAGATTCCAGGAAGGACTAGTCATTCCTCTGGATATGATTGTAATTGCTAGTTGTCCTTCAACTCCAGGTGTTCTACACAAAGGGAATGGAGAGAACATCTTCATCTCCCAGCAACCGCCAGTCATCTACACAGTGATGGGGACGGGGTACTTGCGCACCATCCCCTGCCCCAACTGTAACGGGCCTGCCCTGGGTAGAAAGCTCTACGCTCCTGTCGCTATCACCTGTGGCTCTGACGGCAGCATCTACGTTGGCGACTTCAACTTCATCAGAAGGATTCTTCCCAATGGATTCGTCATCAGCGTTTTAGAATTGAGGTGACACTCCCRAGCAGTAGTTAAAGATGCTTTTCAGTGTTTTTCTGTGATTATGTATTTGTACATTATCTCAAGGACTGAGGTTGAAGCATTCAAAATATATACTGTAATGAAAGTTGTTGTATTGCTAGTTGCCAAGCTATTTTGCTATTGCTGCTGTTGCTATGATTGTTACATTTTTAATGTGAAATGGAAAAAGATGGGAAAATTAGTCATCTATTGTATACACAGCACATGAACGAATTGAACTGAGAAGTTTCATTGAAATGCTTTCATAAGTATAATCATGGATCGAAGAGAAGATATTTCTCCAAGGATAAGAACTAATACTCTTTCTCTCTCTTTAATACAACGCTGCTAGGAATCGAGATCTCAGGCACAGGTACGTTTTCAATACCGTACTCAGTCAGACTCAGAACATAATGTATTTTCCTGAGAAAAAAAAATTATGACACTGCAGCATGAAAAGAGCAGTGCTTCTGTTGCAAACCGCCAGCCTATCTTTCATGGATGATGTTCTTATTTGGTTACAGAATACAGGATTTGAAGTGAGGAGACAGTCAGTCAATATGGAAGTGTATTGACCTGGATTTAAAGCAGTTCAATGTCGGTCTTGGAGGKCCAAAATACTTTTCAAGTTTTCATCCTCTCTGTCTAATAAGGGACTAATTCAGACCTGGGACACCAGATTAGTGCTATTAACTACCAGGTAGAAACAAAAAGCAGAAGTGTTTTGGCCCTCCAGGACTGGAATTGAACAGCCCTGATTTAAAGGGAGCAAGGATTAGAAATGGGCTACCTTTGGAGAGAAATACAGACGAGGTCTTTAAAGGGTTCCTCTTATCGTAGACAAGCCCCAGCCTTTCATGTGTGCTTAGATGGGGCAGCGCCCCGCTGGAAAGGCCAGTTTAACMCTGTTGTGTTGGGATAGGCTTCTCATACTCTCTCCCCTAAACAAACAGGCTCTCATGTCTCCCAGAGATATGATTCATCTTTTCATGCAGCCGTCATGTTCGCAATTGATTATTTCTCAATCAAAGCCTGTAAAAAAAACTCGCTGCACTAGCTTTGCTTTTTCCCTCACTGCATGTATGACCCAACTAAATCCTGAGATGAGTAATTTTCCTCTGCGAATAGCCTAATGTTTACAGAGAGGGTTTCCTGGTGATGGTAGTAGATGGCATCGTTCACTGGGAGGCACGTCTTCACACATACAGTAGCTCTGACTTAGTCTCTCTGTCAGGGCTCTCATTACACAGGCCCTTAGGTTGCCTCCATCATTTTCAGTGGTGGAAAAAGTACTAAATTGTTATACTTGAGTAAAAGTAAAGGTAACTTAATAGAAAATGACTCAAGTAAAAGTGAAAGTCACTCAGTAAAATACTACTTGTCTAAGAGTCTAAAAGTATCTGATTTTAAATGTACTTAGGTACAGTGGTGGGAAAAGTACTAAATTGTCATACAAAAGTAAAAGTAAATGCTTTACATCAAATTCCTTATATAAAGCAAACCAGATGGCACAAGGTTTAATTTGATTAGATTTTTTACTGATMGCCAGGGGCACACTCCAACACTCTGACATAATTTACAAACGCAGTATTTGTGTTTAGTGAGTCCGCCAGATCAGAGGCAGTAGGAATGTAAATGTGTTATATTGATAGGTGCATGAATTGGACAATAATTCTGTCCTGCCTGAGCATTCTAAATGTCACGAGTACTTTTGGGTGTCAGGGAAAATGTATGTGAGTAAAAAGTACATTATTTTCTTTAGGAATGTWGTGGAGTAAAAGTAAAAGTTGTCAAAAATGTAAATAGTAAAATAAAGTACAAATACCCCCAAAAAACGAGTTATTAATTTGTACTTTAAAGTACTTTATACTTAAGTACTTTACACCACTGATCTTTTTGTCATGATTTCAGTCCCCTTTCAGTTGCAGTGCAATTACTGTAAAGATGATACAGCTGTCAGAGTTAGAGCTGTATGGATTTTAATCATATCTTCAGGTRAAAAGATTGAGTTTGTCTGTGGTTGGCAGATGTTTGTTTCACATTAGTGAGATGTTAATGTCGGAACCTACAGTATGACGTGGTTCCTCTTGAGCAACCATTTAAGATGAAAGACTGTGAAGGAAACTGAACTGTTTTTTAATGATAAAAGCCAGCTCTTTTGGGATTGATCAGTAAATGTGTATTTCATATATACAGTACCAGGGATGGGCAACTTTRATAAGGGTGGGGGCCGCAAAAAAACGGAAATCATCATGAGGGCCGCAGTGCCTCGTGGGTCTGCTTACCCAATTCTTAAAATTTTGYCATAGGGTGGAGGCAAATGTTTGCAGTTTTTATTATGATCACTGATGGTCAGTTGGCCCCACGCTGGTCGGTAATTTGACCATGCTTACTACAAGTTCAGATAGCTGGCTGCTAGACTAACTTACCGATCTAATGTAGCTGACATGGGCTAATTGAGCGACTGCTGATGCACAACCACATTTCGAAACCTTGTGTAGTCTATTATTCTAACTCTCAACAGTAATTTGAGACCCCGACTGTGTTCCCCCGAAAAAATATATATATGTATTATTATTTTTTATTGGTCCACGAGCCTACAAAAGGGTCGCCCATCCCTGATATATACAAACAGTACATTGTTAATGTTTTTTGTAGTGTAGACCTAAGTGATAGGGTATTTTCTTTGCAGCTCCAGCCCAGCCCATAAGTACTACTTGGCCATGGACCCAGTAAGGGAGGCCCTCTACTTGTCTGACACCAGCAGCAGGAGGGTCTACAGACTCAGGACCCTCACAGAGCCCAAGGACCTGGCCAAAAACATGGAGGTGGTGGCAGGGACGGGGGACCAGTGCACCCCCTTCGATCAAGGCCACTGTGGAGACGGGGGCAAAGCCATCGATGCCTCCCTCAACAACCCCAGAGGTACAGCATCATCACTACCTTAATATGGCAATTAGTCTATAACCCTGAAAATAGTAAAGGGCTACCTTATTTTCAAACGGAAATTACAGAATTAACCATCTAGTGTGAAGGGAGACATTTAAAGGCTTTCAAAAGGGTTCTTCGGCTGTCCCCATAGGAGAACCCTTTTTGGTTCCAGGGAAAACCCTTTTGGTTACAGGTAGAACCCTCTGTATAAAAGGGATCTACATGTAACCCAAAAGGGCTCTACATTGAACTAAAAGGGTTCTACCTGGAACCAAAAAGGGTTCTTAAAAGGGTTCTCCTATGCAGACAGCTGAAGAACCCTTTTAGGTTCTAGATAGTTCCTTTTTGTCTAAGTGTGTATGCAGAGACCAGTCCCTTTCCTGAACCTGAGAAGCATTATGTTTCAGGGTCTGAATATTGACATGTATTATTAGCAGAGGTTAAATGTGCTTCTGTCTTGTCAATAGAAAATCCTTGAAATTGGTTGAAGGTGAAGCTTTGTCCACCAATGATGATCCCATTCATTTTCTGTTCTCAAACAGCAGCGGCTTTGAAGTTCAAATAGAGTGTCTCTCCTTCTTGCCAGGGTTGAAAATGCCTGTCTCCCCTCTACGGCTAATATGTGTAGGAGCCAAATGAGGGTCAGAGCAATGTGGGCACATCATTTAGACTGGCTGCAGCCCGGGCATGATGTTCCGGATCCAGCGCTGAGACGCTATTAATTCCAGCTATGTGCCCGCCCCTCCTCTCTCCCCCTCCCGGTTTCCCTCAGCCTCCCCTTCAGCCTTATCAAATGGGTTGGGAGCAGCTTAGTTAGACCACACAGCACAGTATGGCAGCAATGGAAATGAATTTCGCTGCTCCTCCAACACACAATACCAGGGATCCCATGGCCCCGTAGGCGCCAGAGTAATGCCTTTATCAGGTGATAACACACAGTCGCTGCATCAGTCCTTCACACACAGTCCCAATAACTGACTCTCCCCTTCACAGGACAGGCCTTTATAGTGCTGCTGCAGGAACATGTGACATGGTCCAATGCAGCCAGTTGATCCACCTAGCCCGGTCAGGAGTAAAGATGGCAGCCAAATCAAAATCAAGATGTTACTGTAAAAGCATGACTAGTGATGAAACTGTTCCTAAATCAGGGAGCCCAGGCCGGGAGGGAGCAGGATACTGTATTGCTAACAGGATTTAAGTGTGGCTGACAGATCTGCAAAGTAGGAGGAGAGGCTGCCGTACTCCACGACATAGCATTAACCTTCAGGAATAATGAGTATTACTGGCTGTCACAGATGCAGATGCAGTTTTTGTGAAGCAACTGCAGTCCATACGCGCACTACTGTTTGGGGCTTCATTGATATTGATGTTGTATTGACACTCTCCTCAGTCCCACGTTTTTTTGAAGTGTCCCCAGCAGCACATAACGCATTACAACTATTAATTATAATAGCTCCCTGAACAAGGAAACCACAACATCAGTTCATCACTGTCACCTCAGCCAGCTTTGGATTTATCCTCATTTTGTGGTTCCTGCTGCATTCTGTTGTGTTGCATAAATAGGACACTAAGAGAAAGGCTTTGGATTATGTGTTTTTCTGCGAACTGTGCTCTTAACTAGGCTTCTATACTATTAAGAGACAGGATTGCACTTAGCAAATTGTGTTGAGTTGTTTTTTTTGGTTTAACAATCCCTAATATGTCATATTCATAGGGGTCTTGTTTTATTGATCCAGCTTTGAGGACAAGATGTAAAGGTTTGATTACATCAGTGAAAACAATTTGTACGGGCATGATCAAATCAGGGAAACTGTGAAGTCAATTACAATGTGCAAAAACAGGGGTAGTAATAGGCTAGCACCAGGTGGTTCTTTGAAAGAGGTGCTTTACAGACTACGCCACTTCATTGCATGATGCCATACAGTAAGGGTTTGTTTTAATATAGTAACGTGAGGCTGATAGATGGCTCAGACATGGTGACACTCCAGACAGGGATGGATTAGATAGTCTTTCACTCATAACAACAGTGAAATTGAGATCAATCCATTTCCCCTGGTGGATTGATTCCCATGTTGTTACGGTAACTGCAAATACTACATTGTTCCACCTGCAAGCGACTGTGTACTGTATCAGCTAATGGTCCACTTGGCCTGAATTTGTTCAGTATAGGTATGAGTTGTATAGAAATACACTGTATTCATATGTGGATTTTGTGATTAGTCATTTGTATGCTTTTGTTGGGGATGGTTGACAGGGTTGTTGTGACTAGGACTAGATGCTGTTAGCATCCTTTCCTCTGTATGACAGATCTATCTGTTCTCATGTTGATCTATTAAACACACTTTACCAGAGCACTTCACACAGTAGGGCTATATTCTTATTATTTGGAACAATGCTTTAAGGTAACCCTGACCTTTAGCCCAGCACTTGTGAAGGGAGAGTTTTTTTTAGCTCCTTAAGGCAGCCTGAGGGAGAAGCTTGATTATGAAAGATGACATCGGCTCACTTTTTGCTAAATCCAGCAGTGAATCAATTAGGTGTGTTGGCGGGTCTTTAGCTGATGCTCTGTCACTGTCACACAGATTGTGAGTCTTCTTTCATCAGCTTGTCAGCCTTTCTGATTGACAGGAGAGGATGTGAATAATGTAGGCAGATGCCTTTGAATTTTCTCTCCCTTCAGGCTTCAGTTTGACACACAGAGACTTTTGTTTTCTAATTAGTATATGGGTTTATGTTATTTCTTTATGCATGTATTAGTAACAGACCTGGGTTCAAATACGTACATATTTTCTATGGATTTGAGTATTTTCAAATAATGAGGCCAGAATCAACTACTTCTATTTGAAGTATTTTAAAATAAATTCCTATAAATAGCCTACTATTTGAAATTATTCCGAAATACTTATTTAAAATACTATTTTCAAATACCTGGATTAAATGCATGGCAGTGTATATTCCAATATTCAACTACTTGTCATTTCAAATAAAACATATAAAAATGCATACTTCCAAATGTATTTGAAAGTAATTGAAATACCCTAAATAGTATTTTAACCCAGGTCTGATTAGTAATATGCATGGGCCTTGTGGTCTTGTGTACATCATCTTTTTTATAAGGAGATTGAAATGTTGTTTAAATATGTGCCTATTCCATTACATCTAAAAGCCCAAATCTTCCTTCAGGGTTTTAAAAATGTTGTGACCCTGAAGCAACTTTTATCAGTTGATGTTTCTAATCGAACCAGACTGAGCTCAAGTGTGAAAGGAAGGAAGTGCAAAAAGCTCTTGAAACCAAGAGAGCATCTGATCTGCTGTTTTTAGACAAAATCAAGAGGGCATCTGATCTGCTGTTTTTAGACAAAATCAAGAGGGCATCTGATCTGCTGTTTTTAGACAAAATCAAGAGGGCATCTGATCTGCTGTTTTTAGACAAAATCAAGAGGGCATCTGATCTGCTGTTTTTAGACAAAATCAAGAGGGCATGAACAGCAACAGTTAGGAGTCATTTAAACATGGGTTAAAAGTTCTGAGGGTGTTGATTAGTGGTACATATTAAAGTGCAAGCTAACTGAGATTCACAAACAGGAAGCCAACAGACTGAATAAGGAGGAGGTAGCGGCTGACTGTTGTGGTTGGAACTTGAACATAGATACGTAGCACTTTAAGGCTACTTCTTAAACAGTTCAAGTCTATCCATTAGATAATGCATATCCAATGATACCAAGTCTAGGTAAGAAAGCTGTCGCTTGATGCATCTTAGTAAGGAGAAGGCAGAATAAGTGGATTATTCCAACAATTTCACAGCTTGAAATTTCACAGACTAGGGCTCTTAAGGATGAAAATATGCTTTTAAGGAAAGATAAGAGCATTGGCAGACTGATTCAAATGTGTGATAACCTGACACCAGGTCCACATGCTTTCTAATAGTCTACTCAGAACAAAAATGTGCTTTTAGAAAGTCTTGCCCCAACAAAATGTGGCACACAAATATATTTTCAATCAATACACTCCTGACCTAAGAGCAGTCAATAATCCTCACCCCACGGAAATCTGAGGGTTGTTGTTTTTTCACTCTAAATTCTTCCCACAAAATACTGTAGCACACAACAAAGTACCAAATAGCATCATATCCAGACATTTCTATATTATATCATTAAGCAATAAGGCCCAGGGGGTCGGGTATATTGGCCATACACCACAAACCCCCGAGGTGCCTTATTGGCTTGAAGGGTATTCTGGAGTGTGCATTATTTCTCTATAATGCACAGTATAATTGAATGGCTATGAAATTAATTCTTACATGTATTATATTTGACCTGCTTTTAAAAAGCAAAAGTCAAATTGAAAAACATTGGCATTGTTGAATTCAATTTTCATAATAGCAAGCTAGCAAGTCTGTTTGTTTGGCTAACAAGGCCACTACTGTAGCTATGTAGTAAACGTGCTAATTCAGTGGATGTTGAACAGCTGTTCTACAGGCAAATTAACACATTTCTAGTGGCAAATGTGTTAAATTATAGCGTTGGTATAAAAGGGATTATCAACTCGGGGCTCTATGCGTTCTCTGGGAAATAATGCAACTCCGTGGAAGGTTAGATCCGCTCTGCTAGCGCATAGTGGAACACACCTTCCACATCGTTCATTATTTTTCTATAGAACGCAGAGCCCCTCGTTGATTATCCCTTACATGTACATGCGGCTGACTTGCTGTTCCAGACAATCAGCATCCAGGAGACAAACTACCCGGTTTATAATTGCTTTTAACCGATTGTAACAGGAGGATTTCACCATGTTTAAGATCAWTGTTGAAATCCCAGGTCTACAGGTTTGTTTACTTACTGTAATATCAGCTAGATGCAGCGTAGAGGATCTGTAATGTCAGCTAGAAATCTATCTGATTTTAACAGTGTATCAAGCAGTAGCTATAATGTGGTTGAACAAACTTTCAGTGGATTCATATTGACTGGAAATATGGCGACGAATCGATTATAAACAAAAAATAAAAGCAACACATTGCACATTGATTAAGTATTTTCACGACTTAGTAGGAGAGTGCTTGGCCTTGAAATGGATGTTGAAGCGTTTGCTTTTTGATTAACCATAAAAAGGTCTCCCAGAAGTAGGTCAACCACTAGGTTCCATCGAGTATCTGCCAACACGTTGCTTCAAGTGGGACACAATGTACTGTAAACAAATTAGTATCAATAATGCACCCTCTTTGTTTTCATTGGTACAATAGCAGTGGCGGTAGTAGTAGTGTTTCAGGTGAGATACCAATGTACAGTATCTCCCCTCCCAATCTCAGAACACCCCTCAATTTATCCCCCGGCCTTATGCAGCCCCCCCCCAAAAAAAATCCACACCCTCTTTGTACCCACACTTTGAAAGCCACACTGGAATTCAATATTTTTCAGTATAAAGGTGGGCGCTTGCTATACCAGATACACAGGTCCCGTGGTTTAGTTTCAATGTGGCAGTGTTTCAAAGAAAATCTAAACCATTTTCAGCCACGTTTGTGGCAGTTCTCAGCTCAAACATACATGGCCAATTATCGACCTCACGTGTGGTGCAGGAATCAATCTTGCCACGCACAAAAGTCCTCTCCAGAGAGAACAAGAGCTGACGGGCAATCATTTCATAGGCCGTGTACACTTGCCGTTATCAGTGTGAGACGGCATAGAGGCCGCCAGTGCCTCTTTAATGAGGAGGCGTGCGTGAAAGTGGCAGGAGCAGTCATCTGTAAACACATGTACGATCAGGCAGAACCCACAGATCAGTCTCTCTGATGTGGAGCAACTGGCTGTGGAAGCCAGGGAGTGACACCAGGCACCCAATCATCCCAAGCAGGCGGCTTCCCCCACCCAGCACTGCCCAGACTAGGCTGCCCTGGATATGCATCTCCTCGCCCCAGTGGCAGGGACCAGGGATGGATAAGGGTCAAGAGCTTCTCCTCAAAATTAATGTTTTCCCTTCTTTATTTTATTAAATACATTGGGCAAGGTATTAATGCTGGGTCAGACCTGGTGACTGGTCAATTTATCATCTCATTTCCTACCTTTTCCCCAGGGCATCCACCTAAGCTTGTGCTGTGAAATTTTACATGATACCCAGGGTAATAGCTTTGTACTACTGGCATCTGAAGTAGTATTATTTTGTCTGTGCCATCAATTATTTGGTCTCTCTCGTTCAGCAGTGACTGTACCTCACCAGGCCAATGTTTGGGGGTTGGGGGATTCAATGAGGTAACCTAGACATGATTAATTTACAGAGGGCTTAATCAATCATCTCTGGACAATTCATCTATTTAGTGCTACTTTTAGACCTCTCATATACATAGGTATCATATAACTACCATAGAACATGTATATTTGCATTTCAAATKATGTTTTGAATGTATTTCATTATGACTATATTATAAGCCTAACAACTACAATTACATACATTAGCTCTACTACAGTATAGGAGCGCTTGACATATTGGACACAGTAGAAATCCTCCGACTTGTGTAATCCTCATGTTTCTCTCAATATGTGGAAACTGGAGAAGACCGCAGTCTGAGGTAGTAGTGGTCAATAATTCCATCAACAGTATCCCTCAAATTAAAAGACGTGATTAGATCTGCTTCAACCCAGCGTTCCTGCCTGTAAGACTGGAACTAATCCTCAGATCCAAGAAGTAAACATGTTGCCCAGCGTATTAACAGCTTCACCCCCAAGGTTACAGATATTTACATTGAGCTGTTTTGTATTTTGGAATTTTAATTAGACCAAACGAATAAGTTGAAACATGTTTTTCATCTTATTAATTTAGGAGTGTTTTGCTTACCATGGGGAGTTTCTGCTCTGCTCTCTATTTCAGTACTATCTCTGTTATTTGGGACACTCTGAATGGTATGAGGGGAACACTTATCATCCCACATCATGCATAATTAACTAAATGATGAGGGTGATATGTCATGCAACTAAGCTCAATGATGAGGTATGTCTGTAAACAAGCAGTATTGACACCGATGTTGTTCGAATTTGTGAGTATTTTGGTTGAAAAATATATAATTTTTTTTCAAATTATGCATTTGGATTTCTATTATTCATGGGCACATGTCTGGCAATCAGTTAAAAATATATTCCTCAGTATCTCTGTGTCTTAAACGAAATTAGCCTACCAATCATTGCATATTTGAGGATATAATGTTGTCATGTGCAGCGTTTGTTCAGACTGCTCGAATAGATTATTAAGATTTTCCAGGAAAGCTTAACCACACACGGTATCTGTAGGATTTCAGTATCATCTTATGTACACTATGTTGAAATAAATTACTATTAATTGATTGGTTTCATCATTGATTGGTCAGATGAGTGAGTCTACTCTCCTGGTTTCTCTGGCCCTAACCAGTGGCTGAATGAGAGATAACTGGCAGCAGACAGACATACAGCGCCCCTAGACGAGTTGGCTGGCCAGCCCTGATGTRAACACTGTGTGGACATGGACACAAAGCCAATAGGTCCAAGGCTAGTCCCAGAGAAGCAGCCAACGTGATGCCATTCAGCCCACTAGGCTTACTAAGTGACTGACTCGACAGGATATCTCAACCTGACCTTGAGTGGTACAAGCAGGGACGCACCTTTGGTTTTAGAAGTGGGGGGGCATTATTTTAAATGTGATTTGATCCAGTCAGAGAAACACTCAAACAGCCTACCCGACCGCTCGAAAGCGTCCACATGGTCCTAAAGCACACCGTTGCCTCGTTTTGTGTCACATTCCAATGATAAAACTGGGGTGGCAAAAATACAATTTCAGAATTTGCGCCCCTGGGTACAAGGATCAATGGCAGAATTGTGTTGTCTGATTGTTCACACGGACAAAGTAAAGAAGTCCATTCTATAGGATTTCCAAGGCCTCTCCATGGCAATCCATTTACTGCACTGTACCTCAGAATTGTTCATTCCTGATTAAACATGAAATGCACAAACATTGTGCTGGTGTGTAATTCCACAGTTGCATGTCACACAGCTGTTCTTTTCAGCTCCCAAGTCTACGTTGGCGGTCTTAGTTGAAAACCTACACCGTACAGTGTATATGTAGAGTGTGCAAAGCTGTCATCAAGGCAAAGGGTGGCTATTTGAAGAATCTCAAATATATTTTGAATTGTTTAACACTTTTTTGGTTACTACATGATTCCATGTGTTATTTCATAGTTTTGATGTCTTCACTATTATTCTACAATGCAGTAAATAGTAAAAAATTAAGGAAAACCCTTGAATGAGTAGGTGTTCTAAAACTTTTGACCGGTAGTGTATATCAGGCAGTAGTTATGGCAAAGAATGAAACCATATTGAAATGTATTATTTATTACATACATTTTCTTTTTTTGGCACTGGTCAGTGTGTTAAAAACGCTAGCTTCATTACACCCTTTGAAACCTCAAAAGCATATACTTCTATCTATTAACATTTTACTCAGACCACATCTTTTCATTGGCAGAGAAGGGACTCCGTAGGCTATCATCCACTGTTGCTGTGTTGACTATTTTGTCATCTTTTTCAATGAACACAATAAGAAGATGATGCTCCATGCATACTGCAACTAGCCAAATCGTTGCCTTGAACCTCTTTCAAACTGAAATGTTAGAATTGGTTTTAAGGATGTAAGCTCCTCTAAGACGATTAAAGCTGCTTCATTTATTGGGATCGGAGAACGTTAGAGAAGCCAGCAGCAGCATGTGATCTGGAATCTGCATTGCTTTGTGAACTCTAGAGGCTCCCAACTTGCAGTGCAAATCTCATCTGATAATACCCAGACACTTGATGAAATGAATTGGCTGTATTATCATGCAGCACCCATCTCTGTGGGGAGAAGGGGGCTGATGACGGGGATAAAAGTAGTCGCATGCTCCTCACTCTACCATGAAGGATCACTCTTTGAACAAACATGCTTCAGACTCACTGTTGTCTAATGAAGGGTTTCCCAAACTCAGTCCTGGGCCCCCTCCTGGGTGCACCTTTTGGTTTTTACCCTAGCCTTTTTGCCAGGGCAAAAAGTTTGGGAAACCCTGGTGTAATGTAGGCTACACTATATGTGTATTGTCCAATAAGGAATGAATGAGAGTGTTACGATGACATACAGTATTTCATCATCTTCCTTTAAAGGGAGTTCAGTAATAATATACCTATATGATTATCATAAACAGCCTGTGTCACCTGACTGGTCTCTTGACCGTGAATGTAATATTAAACTTCTAATATTGTCATTATAATCACATCTACTCTATGACAACCCTGTTTAGACATCTAACTGAACATTCAAACAACGTTTTACTGCTGTTTCTTTGATACTGAGCTGTGCAGTAATGAATTGTCTCTCCTTCCCCTCCGACAGGGATTGCAGTGGACAAGCAAGGATTAGTCTACTTTGTTGATGGAACAATGATTCGCAAGATCAATGGAAAAGGAATGATATCAACTGTCATTGGTTCCAATGGCCTGACTTCCACTCAGACCGTTAAGCTGTGACGCCCGCATGGATATTTCACAGGTGAGATGGCTAGACGGCTAATACACACACACACACACACACACACACACACACACACACACACACCACACAAACACACACACACACACACACACACACACACACACACACACACACACACACACACAGAGCTAGGAATGTCAGGTTTTCCAAGCCCGACGTTTACTTAGAGCAGTACTGGTAAACTAAACAGACAGAATGGTATTTCAAAAGCTATTCTATACCCCTTATCTAATATGTATATCCTCCTTTAGTTCCAAGGATCTAATCATGCAACAGTTCCATTTGAACCTATATGCAGTCATCTATAAGTAACAGAGTTTAAGTCGTCAATCAGTCATCAAAGCATTAAAACTGATATTAGTGATCAGCAATTAGACTTTAATGTCTAAGAGGTTTATAAAAAAAGAAAGAAAAAAATAGACAGATCTTATATATCTATCTGACCTATAAAAATGGAGAGTCCTGATAGAGGACATTTCCTTTGAGACGTTCCCGCCATGATTAACTGGCCTCAGCCCCTGAATGCTCCCTCTCAATGGTGAATTATATTCTTGCTTCTGTCTCTGCTCTCACGGGCAGCTGAGGCCCAGACCAGCACGGGATGCACCCTGACTCAGAGAGCAATTATTCTCAGCCCCCCGGACCTTGCCATAGGAAACCACCTTATTAAGTTCTCACCAAAAGTTGTAAAAATGCTGAGGCTGGCTAACCTTCAGAGAGGGCTGCAGATATATGCCCTACAGTCACACTCTCTCTACAGACTCTCTCTTTATCTCTCTACCCCTCTTCCTCTACACTCTTAGAACAAAGGGTTCCAAAAGGGTTCTTCAGCTGTCCCCATAGGAGAATCCTTTTTGTTTCCAGGTAAATCCCTTTTGGGTTTTACCTGGAACCAAAAAAATAGAAAATGGAAAATGGTTCTACCTGGAACCAAAAGGGTTCTACTTAGAACAAAAACAAGGTCTTCAAAGGGTTCTCGTATGGGGACAGCCAAAGAACCCTTTTAGGTTCTAGATAGCACCTTTTTTTCTAAGAGTGTACCGCTCTCTCTCTGCCTTTCTCTCTACCCTTTTATCTCTCTCTCTCTTCTTCACAGCAACACAGCACATTGACCCACATCTGAGCGGGTTGCACAGCTCTGAATAGGGAACAGGGAAATTAACTGCTGTGCCCCCATAAGGGTTTATCACATAAGAAGTGCGCAATTCTCCTCTTATGCCCAGATTTACTCCTGTAGAATGCTACTCCTGTAGAATGATTATCCATGCGCATCACTGGGCTGGATCACGTGCTGATGAACCCATCAAAGCGCTCATGAAAAGCGACAAAACTATATTAGATCATAATGGGTGTGGGTTTCCTCCAGAGCATTCGCATGATCTGAGTCTGAGATTGTGATGCTGTAGAGAGAGGCAACAGGGACATTGCATACTGTACCGTCTCAATTAAACCTGTATATAGGAGGATACTGTATGCTTGTGAGAAAGAAAGCCTATTTTGCATCACAATAATCCGGTCATTGACACTCCCTATTATTCCCATAGACATTTGACATTTGAGAAGCAGCATGACGAAGCATTAAATTAAATGCTTGAAATTCAGATGATATCTTGCATACAGCTATTCTTTTTACTGTCCATGTTTCAGGCTTTGCGTTCCTGGCTTTCATTTTCTGACAATTCCTTTTGTTGGTTTTCTGAATGAGCCCTTTTACGTGGATGTATTATGCAGTGGAGTGATTTCAAGCAACTTCATCCTCAAGATGCTAATTTGCGCTCTCCCTCCTCCTCGGGTATCTCACATGCAAAGCTTGATGTTCTACTGTGATACAATCAGATGTCCAAACTATCAGAYCACAGCCTCGAATCAAAGTAATGGCCAGTATTGCAGTGAGTTGGCCATTTTTAATATGATGTGTGGTGGTGGTTTATATATAGGTTTGGCAATGGTATTCACTTTTCTCCAGAATTCTCCATGCATATTTGTTGGTGTGTGCAAGGCCTAAGGCCTCTCAGCATGCACAGCCCAACAAATACTTTAAACTGTGACCCCAGATTGGACCAAAGCTGATTTCTGTGCAGGAGGCAAATGAGAGTTATTTAGTTGTTGAATCACACTGGAAGATAAACACTGTCTCATCTCAAGAGCAATGTGTTTCTCCCCCAAGCCATTCTGAAAACAATAGAAGGCTGGAGAGATCTAAGAAACAAAGGGAGTCCAATACTCCATTCAATCCACCACTCCAGGCTTTTACAGTGCAATAAGGCATAACTCTCTGGTTCCCCTCCCCTAGCAAATGAGACCCCTGCAAGTGAATAATAAAGCGCTTTATTTATAAGGGTGAGGAAAGAGTTGTATTGAGTCACTGTAAACAGATTAGCATTGTGTGGGTACAAAGTGAATTGAAATAATGGAAAAGTTCAGTGATAGTGTATTATATGACAGAACCTATCACACTATTCCAGATTTTCAGGCAAACAAAATGCAAGCATATCACAGCTTTTAGGTGGAGCAGGTTGCATGGATTTTCTTTTTTCAAACGCAGGAGAGAAAAATGCATGATGTCAATTAGCGTTGTTTTTGGAGGGGAGCTGCCAGGCTTCTCTCACAACAGATGTGCTTCGAAACGATGGCTGCAGTGGGAAAACTCACCTCCAATTTGAATGCGTGGACACTATGCTGTCAGTATATTTTGTTACCAGTGTAGAGAAGTGTCAAATTATTCCTGAACAGATTCCTTTCATTCACGCACAATTGACTTGCATTAATACAGTCCCTTTCATCACATCATCTCAGAGTGCTTGAAGGTGAGATGGCAACTAATTTTATCCTCCACCAATCTGAATCATTCACCCCTATTGTGCAGGAACACTTTGCACCCATTATTTGTGGTGGAAGAATGGTTTTTCATGATCCGATTAAACACAGGGGTGATTATATGGGCACATTTCTTTATTAGGACTGTCCAGCACCCTTAAGTATCCCACTCACGCTTAGTGAACTGTACCTTGGAGCTTTTTATTTGAAATGTGTGTCCTGAGCTGAGTCTCAGGGGAACACAGTGTGAGCACACGTACAAAAATGATTTTAGTTACATTACCACTTGTACAATTGTACAATAGTCACATGCTATTATACGGCTTTCACAATATGTCCTCTATTTGACATTGCTGAATGTATGACACTGACAGACTTTGCCAAAGAAGTCTACACAGCGTAGAGTGCCTTCAGAAATAATTCACACCCCTTGACTTTTTCCACATTTAAAATGGATTAAATTGAGAGAAAAAAATGTCACTGGCCTACACACAATACCCCATAATGTCAAAGTGGAATTATGCTTTCGAAATGTTTACAAATTAATAAAAAATGAAAAGCTGAAATGTCTTGAGTCAATAAGTATTCAACCCCTTAGTTATGGCAAGCCGAAATAACTTCAGGAGTAAAAATGTGCTTAACAAGTCACATGCTCACTGTGTGCAATAATAGTGTTTGACATGATTTTTGACTGACTACCTCATCTCTGTACCCCACATATACAATTATCTGTAAGGTCCCTCAGTCGAGCAGGGAATTTCAACCACAGATTCAGTCTGCTTTACACCAGACACTGGGAGATGAATTCACCTTTCAGCAGGACAATAACCTAAAACACAAGGCCAATTCTACACTGGAGTTACCAAGAAGACAGTGAATGTTTCTGAATGGCCGAGTTGCAGTTTTGACTTAAATCTGCTTAAAAAGCTATGGCAAGACCTGAAAATGGTTGTATAGCAATAATCAACAACCAATTTGACAGTTGAAGAATTCTGAAAAGARTAATGGGCAAATATTGCACAATTCAGGTGTGGAAAGCTCTTAGAGACTTACCCAGAAAAACTCACAGCTGTAATCTCTGCCAAAGGGGATTCTAGCATCTATTGATCAGGGGGTTGAATACTTATCTAATCAGTGTTTTTTATAAATATTTTACAAATGTTAGAATTTTTCTTCCACTTCAACATTACAGATTATTTTGTGTAGATCGTTAAAAAAAACAGACAAATCAATTTTAATCCCACTTTGTAACACAACAAAATCTGGAAAAAGTCAAGGGGTGTGAATACTTTCTGAAGGCACTGTCTGTGCTATTCTGACTACTTCTTTTACATAACATTGCATAATATTCATTACAATATAATATAATTTAGATCATCAAAGACAGTGGAAAAACTGTAAAGGAAATGTTTCAGGAGAAACTTTGTGGCACCCATCTATGTATACTTGTTAAACTGTTTCCCTGCTCTAGGTTCGTCTAGAATGGCCCACCTACCTGGCTGTCAACCCCATGGACAACTCCCTGTACATCCTGGACAACAACATAGTGATCCAGGTGTCAGAGAGCAGCCAGGTGAGGATCGTGGCGGGCCGGCCCATCCACTGCCAGGTCCCTGGGATCGACCACTACCTGGTCAGCAAGGCAGCTGTCCACTCCACCCTGGAGGCAGCCAARGCMATCRCMGTKTCCCACCAGGGCACRCTCTACATCGCYGAGACGGACGAGAGGAAGATCAACCGCATCCAGCAGGTCACCACCAACGGGGAGATCTCTGTGGTGGCCGGGGCGCCCACTGAGTGTGACTGCAAGATCGACCCCAACTGTGACTGCTTCTCCGGTGGGTCCCCTGCTGAGCACGCCATTATGCCTCAGACTAACTTCAGCAGTCTATCAGAGACCTGTGGAGAGGCTCTCTGGATGGACATGCAATGATTTGGAACTATTGTAACCCGCCCGCATGATGTTTATGGTGGCATCAGTCTAGCTTGACAAAACAAACATACTTTAATGTGTGAAATAGCTCAGTAGAGGGCTGGGATGAACTGCAACTTTATTTTGCTTTTGCTCAACACTTCTCAGTTTGTCTATGATGTTGTATTATTCATATACATTTTATTTGACATCGCAACTTGTCAAACACCACATTATTATTCAATAAAGTATAAATACATAAATCGTTTTTCAATGTATTCTACCTTAGCTGGTTGAGTGCTCAATCTCTGCATTGTCCTTTTTCCACAGGCGATGGTGGATATGCCCGTGATGCCAAGCTGAAGGCTCCCTCCTCCCTGGCTGTTTCCCCTAACGGGACTCTGTACATCTCAGACCTGGGGAACATCCGTATCAGGGCCCTGTCCCCCAACAGGCCCCAGCTCAACCAGAACAGCATGTATGAGATCACCTCTGTGGTGGACCAGGAGCTCTATCTGTTCAGCGTGAACGGCACCCACCTCCACACCCGCAGCCTGGTCACCGGAGACTACGTCTATAACTTCACCTACTCAGGAGAGGGCGACGTGAGCGCCGTGGTCTCCAGCGACGACACCGCTGTCCACGTGCGCCGTGATGCCAATGGCG
Source organism: Salvelinus sp. IW2-2015 (assembly GCF_002910315.2). Classification (NCBI taxonomy): domain Eukaryota; kingdom Metazoa; phylum Chordata; class Actinopteri; order Salmoniformes; family Salmonidae; genus Salvelinus; species Salvelinus sp. IW2-2015. The sequence continues at coordinate 30,771,209 of NC_036863.1, read as the reverse complement.
TGCCCCTCTGGCTGCTGGTGCCCGGGGGTCAGGTCTATTGGCTCACTATCAGCAACGGGGGCGTCCTCAAGAAAGTCTCCGCCCTGGCGCATGACCTAGCGCAGATCAGCTACCATGGCAACTCAGGTCTCCTGGCAACTATGAGCAATGAGATTGCCTGGACAACGGTCTATCAGTGAGTATTCCGCAGCACTTCTTCCCGTCTGTCTATTGACGTCAATGACAATTATGCTTAAGAATATACTCTATTAGCATCCTGCATATCACAGCCAAAGTCTTGTTCCTGTCTGCCTCTATGTGAAGCTGTAAGAGCTTCACCACCTACACTCCCATTATACAGTAACATTTTGCTGCAGTATTGCAGTTTTTCAGAGATAGTTTGGAATGTGTGAAATTTGAAAGGTATATAAATAAGATTGTCAGAAAAAAAGGAAATATAAATGGATTTTCTAATAGAAGATTATTTCCTAAATTATGTTTTTCTCTAATTGGGGCAATTCCACAGGCTGGCCTGCGGAAATTGTCTTCTTTTTGTTGGTGAATCAAAGCCTGAAAGAGAAGTGGGAATAGTGTGATTATATAAAATGTTTGCGTAGGCATTTTGAGGGATTTGTTCAGGGGCGCATTGGGTTTAAAATCTGTTCGGATGTCAGGGGCAAAGAATCCTTTTCACTGCCTCTTTATTTTCCTCCTTTTAATTTAGTTTGATCGGCAATACAACCTCCCCTTTATTGTGTCCCTGTGAAAAAGCCGAAATCCACTCAAACTCCATTCTAACACTGTCCTCAGTGTCCTGCAGTGACTGCCGTTGGAGGTCAAACCTCATTGGCTCCTTTGTTCCAGCAGCATTGTTATACTGTCACCCAGTGGTGAAACTAAGGAACTACAGGAAGGCGCTCAGCTCCTTCCAAAATTTGAATATTCTGGAATCCACAGTAAATGTTTCCATTTTACTATACAAGGTTGTCACAATATTTTAAGACCCACATTTCAGACCTTGTTAGGATGTTATATGACTGGGTGTGTCCTTGACCAGGTATAATTCTGATGGTCATCTCATCAATGTCACCTTGCCAACGGGAGAGGTCAGCAGTTTCTACGGCAATATGGAGAAATCAGTGCGGGTGGAAGCAGACACTTCAAATCGGGAGAAATTCATCACAGCCACAAACTTCTCTGCTGCCAGCACTATCTATACATTACGCCAAGGTAGTAGTAAGGTTTCGCGTCAGTTTCTCATCTCTCGTTTTTTTTTCATTATCATGCCGCACTGTCACTGGGGAGAGGCCATGTGAAGTCAGGCATGTCACCAGCAATGATGAAGCAAATGCATTCCTTTCTATATCTAAGTTATTTCGGTCTCCTTAACGCATTGTTCACATGCATGCCTTTACAAGGTTAACAGTTTTAATGACGGCCCAACAGCTATTTAATAGAGCATTAAAATAAAAATGAGATGACAGGTCTGACAAAGGTGTGAAGAGTTGGTGAGGAAGTGAACACTGACTTTCCTACAAACAGCAGAGAAGAGAGAAGTGAGAGAGCTGCTGAGAGCTGAGTTTAATCCATGTCTCACAATCTCCTTTCACACGGTCACACCTCTGTTCTCACATAGACACACAAGTGGTTTGTAGAAATATAGTGACTCAAGGAGATACCAATGAAATGTCACATGGCACGTGCAATAATATACCATTCTGTTATCTCTTCAATAAAAGTGGTGAATAATATTATTAATGTATTTTATTGAAGAGATAACACAGTGGTATTACTGAAAGCCATATGCATATTCAACAGTCAGTTTAATTATAATACTTTCCCCCCTGACTGCTGCCATTTAGGGTATGTAGGCTACAGTGTAACCAGTCTTCTGTGGCAGTATGAGATGGCTGTCCCTGTTGTAGTACTGCATGAGTTAACCTCTCTCTCTCTCTCTCCCACTTCACTCTCTGTTACTCTGTCCCATGTCCCCACACAGAGCATGCTCAAAACACATATCGTGTGAGTTCSGACGGCTCTCTGTGGGTGACGTTCGCCAGCGGCATGGAGGTGACCCTGAACACGGAACCCCACATCTCGGCGGGCGTGGTCAACCCCACAGTGGGCAAGTGTAACATCACCCTTCCGGGCGAGAATGCTTACAGCGTCATCGAGTGGAGGCAGAGAAGAGACCAGGCGAAAGGGAACTACACAGCCTACGAACGCAGGCTCAGGGTAAGGAAGAGACAGAACAGACTGTGTGAGCACAATACCCCTCACCATATGTTTTGTGTGGGAGGACTGTCTACATGTGGTACAATACAACAGTGTGTTGAAGGTGTTACTTACAGTACAGCAGAACGATTGTCTCCCTACGGGACTTTGATGACTCTTCCATAACACTATAGGTCATGGTAAATGGAAGATATACAGTGCCTTCAAAAAGTATTCATACCCCTTTTTTTCTCACCCATCTACACACAATGACGAAGTGAAAACACATTTTTGTAAATATTTGCACATTATTCTTTTTAAAATTCTTCAAGCTCTATAAAGTTGGTTGTTGGTCATTGTTAGACACCCATTTTCAAGTCTTGCAATAGATCTTCAAGCCAATTTAAGTCAAAACTGTAACTAGGCAACTCAGGAACATTAAATGTCGTCTTGGTAATCAACTTCAGTGTATATTTGGCCTTGTGTTGTAGGTTATTGTCCTGCTGAAAGGTGAATTTGTCTCCAAGTGTCTGTTGAAAAGCAGACTGAACCAGGTTTTCCTCTAGGATTTTGCTTGTGCTTAGCTCCATTCCTTTTCTTTTTATCCTAAAAAACTTCTTAGTCCTTGCTGATGACAGACATTACCCATAACATGATGCAGCCACCACCATGATTGAAAATATGAAGAGTGGTACTCTTCATCACTCAACACAGTGATGTGTTGTGTTGGATTTGTTCCAAACAGAATGCTTTGTATTCAGGACATAAAGTACATTTATTTGCCATGTTTTTCTGCAGTTTTACTTTAGTGCCTCATTGCAAACAAGATGGAATATTTGTTCTGTACAGACTTCCTTCTTTTCACTGTCATTTAGGTTAGTATTGTGGAGTAACTACAATGTTGATTATCCATCCTCAGTGAAATAGTGAAATCCCTGAGTGGTTTCCTTCCTCTACGGCAACTGAGTTAGGAAGGACGCCTATATCGTTATAGTGACTGGGTGTATTGATACACCATCCAAAGTGTAATTAATAACTTCACCATACTGAAAAGGATTTATTCAATGTTTGATTTATTTTTATTTTACCCATCTACCAAAAGGTGACCTTCTTTGCGAGGCATTGGAAAACCTCCCTGGTCTTTGTGGTTGAATCTGTGTTTGAAATTCACTGCTTGACTAAGGGACCTTACAGATAATTGTATGTGTGGCATACAGAGATGAGGTAGTCATTCAAAAATAATGTTAAACACTATTATTGCACACAGAGTGAGTCCATGCTACTTATTCTTCCTGAATTTATTTAGGCTTGCCACAAGACAGCTTTTCATTTGTAATTAATTAGTAAAAAATAAATAAACTTAATTCCACTTTCACTTTCGGGGGTATTGTGTGTAAGCCAGTGACGAAAACTAAATTTAATCAATTTTAAATTCAGGCTGTAACAACAAAATGTGGAAAAAGTCAAGGGGTGTGAAAACTTTCTGAAGGCACTGTACGTACAGTTGAAGTTGGAAGTTTACATACACTTAGGTTGGAGTCATTAAAACTTATTTCTCAACCACTCCACAAATTTCTTGTTAACTATAGTTTTGGCAAGTCGGTTAGGACATCTACTTTGTGCATGACACAAGTAATTTTCCCAACAATTGTTTACAGAGATTATTTCACTTATAATTCACTGTATCACAATTCCAGTGTGTCAGAAGTTTACATACACTAAGTTGACTGTGCCTTTAAACAGCTTAGAAAATTCCAGAAAATGATGTCATGGCTTTAGAAGCTTCTGATAGGCTAATTGACATATTTTGAGTCAATTGGAGGTGTACCTGTGGATGTATTTCAAGGCCTAGCTTCAAACTCAGTGCCTCTTTGCTTGACATCATGGGAAAATCAACAGAAATCAGCCAAGACCTCAGAAAAAAAATTATTAGACCTCCACAAGTCTGGTTCATCCTTGGGAGCAATTTCCAAACGCCTGAAGGTAGCACGTTCATCTGTACAAACAATAGTACGCAAGTATAAACACCATGGGATTGCGCAGCTGTCATACCGCTCAGGAAGGAGACTCGTTCTGTCTCCTAGAGATGAATGTATTTTGGTGCGAAAAGTGCAAATCAATCCCAGAACAACAGCAAAGGACCTGTGAAGATGCTGGAGGAAACCTGTACAAAAGTATCTATATCCACAGTAAAACGAGTCCTATATCGACATAACCTGAAAGGCCGCTCAGCAAGGAAGAAGCCCCTGCTCCAAAACCGCCATAAAAATCCAGACTACGGTATGCAACTGCACATGGGACAAAGATTGTACTTTTTGGAGAAATTTCCTATTTTTGTTTCATCAGACCAGAAACTGTTTGGCTATAATGACCATTGTTATGTTTGGAGGAAAAAGGGGGATGCTTGCAAGCCGAAGAACACCAAAAATTCTTATCCAAGAATGGCGTAGCAGTCGGATGTGTCTTTGTCCTGTCTTGTCCCGTGTAAATAGTATTCGTATTTTTCGTATACATTTCGTATTTATTTTAATTTCACTTTCCATCTAGGAACTGAATATACATTCCTACATTCCGCCTCACCCAATGTGGTACGGACCTGCTATTTTTATATATACTTTTGAACCGTAACCCCAATCAGAAGCTAGCCAGATAACTAGCTACTAGCTAGTAGTCAGTTAGCCACTGCTGCGGTCTTCGCCCTTAACTCGGACACAGCCAGCTTCAATACCGGGCCGATACCTGCCAGTCTGCAAGCGCGATATCAACCCAGAGCATATAGGACTGCTTTTTCTCTACCACATCACCGGATTCCTGATGCAAGCTCTGGACAATTACACCGTATTATCACAGCTAGCTAGCTGCAACCGAGTGGCTACTACTGGCTAACACCTCTGCCCGAAGCAAGCACCAGTTAGCCTTGAGCTAGCCTCGAGCTAGGCCATCTGCCGGCTAGCTGCAGCGCGATATCAACCCAGAGCATATGGACTGCTTTTTCTCTACCACATCACGGATTCCTGACGCAAGCTCTGGACAATTACACCGTATCATCACAGCTAGCTAGCTGCAACCGAGTGGCTACTACTGGCTAACACCTCTGTCCCGAAGCAAGCACCAGTTAGCCTTGAGCTAGCCTCAAGCTAGGCCCATCTGCCGGCTAGCTGCAAGCGCGATATCAACCCAGAGCATATAGGACTGCTTTTTCTCTACCACATCACCGGATTCCTGACGCAAGCTCTGGACAATTACACCGTATCATCACAGCTAGCTAGCTGCAACCGAGTGGCTACTACTGGCTAACACCTCTGTCCCGAAGCAAGCACCAGTTAGCCTTGAGCTAGCCTCGAGCTAGGCCCATCTGCCGGCTAGCTGAAGAGCTAGTGCCACTGCCACGAAGCTAGCACCAGTTAGCAAACACTATTCTACAATTCACAACCTCTCTTTCGCCATCGCCATCTGGCTTGGATTCTCTGTCGACACAACCACGTCTGAGCAGACCCCCTCCGTCTGAGCAGACCACCCCCCGGCTACTAACTTTACACGCCGCGTGCTAGCTTAGTGGAGGCCTCCTCTGCTCCATCTACGGCTGCCCCCTGGACACTATGATCACTTGGCTACATAGCTGATGCATGCTTGACTGTCCATTAATTCACGGTACTCCATTCTGTTTATTTGTGTCTTATCTGTCGGCTCTGTGCTTTAACTCAGGATCTGTGTGTAGTTAATCCGACCCTCTCTGCCTAGTCATCGCCATTTTTTTACCTGTTGTTGCTGTGTCAGACTAGCACCCTGTTATTGCTGCTGTTATCTTACCTGTTGTTTTAGCTAGCTCTCCCAATCAAGACCTGCAATCACTTTATGCCTTATTGTATGTCTCTCTCAAATATCAATATGCCTTGCATACTGTTGTTCAGGCTAGTTTTCATTGTCATTGTTTTGGTTTGCAATGGACCCGTAGTTCCACTCTCCGTACCTCTGATACCCCTTTGTCCCACCCCCCACACATGCGGTGACCTCACCCATTGAGACCAGCATGTCCAGAGATACAACCTCTCTTATCATCACCCAGTGCCTGGGCTTGCCTCCGCTGTACCCGCGCCCCTCCATACCCCTGTCTGCACATTATGCCCAGAATCTATTCTACCACGCCCATAAATCTGCTCCTTTTATTCTTTGTCCCCAACGCTCTAGGCGACCAGTTTTGATAGCCTTTAGCCGCACCCTCATCCTACTACTCCTCTGTTCCTCGGGTGATGTGGAGGTAAACCCAGGCCCTGCATGTCCCCAGTCACCCTCATTTGTTGACTTCTGCGATCGAAAAAGCCTTGGCCTCATGCATGTCAACATCAGAAGCCTCCTCCCTAAGTTTGCCTTACTCACCGCTTTAGCACACTCTGCCAATCCTGATGTCCTTGCCGTGTCCGAATCCTGGCTTAGGAAGGCCACCAAAAATTCTGAGATTTCCATACCCAACTATAACACTTTCCGTCAAGATAGAACTGCCAAAGGGGGAGGAGTTGCAATCTACTGCAGAGATAGCCTGCAAAGTTCTTCATACTTTCCAGGTCTATGCCAAACAGTTCGAACTTCTAATTTTAAAAATTAATCTCTCCAGAGAATAAGTCTCTCACTGTTGCCGCCTGCTACCGACCCCCCTCAGCTCCCAGCTGTGCCCTGGACACCATCTGTGAATTGATCGCTCCCCATCTAGCTTCAGAGTTTTTCTGTTAGGTGACCTAAACTGGGATATGCTTAACACCCCGGCAGTCCTACAATCCAAGCTTGATGCCCTCAATCTCACACAAATCATCAAGGAACCCACCAGGTACAACCCTAAATCCGTAAACATGGGCACCCTAATAGACATTATCTGACCAACCTGCCCTCCAAATACACCTCTGCTGTCTTCAATCAAGATCTCAGCGATCACTGCCTCATTGCCTGTATCCGCCACGGGTCTGCGGTCAAACGACCACCCCATCACTGTGAAACGCTCCTAAAACACTTCTGCGAGCAGGCCTTTCTAATCGACCTGGCCCGGTACCCTGGAAGGAATATTGACCTCATCCCGTCAGTTGAGGATGCCTGGTCATTCTTTAAATGTTACTTCCTCACCATATTAGACAAGCATGCTCCGTTCAAAAAATGCAGAACCAAGAACAGATATAGCCTTGGTTCACTCCAGACCTGACTGCCCTCGACCAGCACAAAAAACATCCTGTGGCGAACTGCAATAGCATCGAAGAGCCCCCGCGATATGCAACTGTTCAGGGAAGTCAGGAACCAATACACGCAGTCAGTCAGGAAAGCAAAGGCCAGCTTTTTCAAGCAGAAATGCGCATCCTGTAGCTCTAACTCCAAAAAGTTCTGGGATACTGTAAAGTCCATGGAGAACAAGAGCACCTCCTCCCAGCTGCCCACTGCACTGAGGCTAGGTAACACGGTCACCACCGATAAATCCGTGATAATCGAAGACTTCAACAAGCATTTCTCAATGGCTGGCCATGCCTTCTTCCTGGCGACTCCAACCTTGGCCAACACCCCCGCCCCCCCCGCTGCTACTCGCCCAAGCCTCCCCAGCTTCTCCTTTACCCAAATCCAGATAGCAGATGTTCTGAAAGAGCTGGAAAACCTGGACCCATACAAATCAGCTGGGCTGACAATCTGGACCCCCTATTTCTGAAACTGTCCGCCGCCATTGTAGCACCCCCATACCAGCCTGTTCAACCTCTCCTTCGTATCATCTGAGATCCCCAAGGATTGGAAAGCTGCCGCGGTCATCCCCCTCTTCAAAGGGGAGACACCCTGGACCCAAACTGTTACAGACCTATATCCATCCTGCCCTGCCTATCTAAGGTCTTCGAAAGCCAAGTCAACAAACAGATCACTGACCATCTCGAATCCCACCGTACCTCTTCCGCTGTGCAATCCGGTTTCCGAGCCGGTCACGGATGCACCTCAGTCACGCTCAAGGTACTAAACGACATCATAACCACCATCGATAAAAGACATTACTGTGCAGCCGTCTTCATCGACCTGGCCAAGGCTTTCGACTCTGTCAATCACCATATTCTTATCGGCAGACTCAGTAGCCCGGTTTTTCTAATGACTGCCTTGCCTGGTTCACCAACTACTTTGCAGACAGAGTTCAGTGTGTCAAATCGGAGGGCATGTTGTCCGGTCCTCTGGCAGTCTCTATGGGGGTACCACAGGGTTCAATTCTCGGGCCGACTCTTTCTCTGTATACATCAATGATGTTGCTCTTGCTGCGGGCGATTCCCTGATCCACCTCTACGCAGACGACACCATTCTATATACTTCCGGCCCTTCCTTGGACACTGTGCTATCTAACCTCCAAACGAGCTTCAATGCCATACAACACTCCTTCCGTGGCCTCCAACTGCTCTTAAACGCTAGTAAAACCCAAATGCATGCTTTTCAACCGTTCGCTGCCTGCACCCGCACGCCCGACTAGCATCACCACCCTGGACGGTTCCGACATGAATATGTGGACATCTATAAGTACCTAGGTGTCTGGCTAGACTGCAAACTCTCCTTCCAGACTCATATCAAACATCTCCAATCCAAAATCAAATCAAGAATCGGCTTTCTATTCCGCAACAAAGCCTCCTTCACTCACGCCGCCAAACTTACCCTAGTAAAACTGACTATCCTGCCGATCCTCGACTTCGGCGATGTCATCTACAAAATAGCTTCCAACACTCTACTCAGCAAACTGGATGCAGTTTATTCACAGTGCCATTCGTTTTGTTACTAAAGCACCTTATACGACCCACCACTGCGACCTGTATGCCCTAGTCGGCTGGCCCTCGCTACATGTTTGTCGTCAGAACCCACTGGCTCCAGGTCATCTACAAGGCTATGCTAGGTAAAGTGCCGCCTTATCTCAGTTCACTGGTCACGATGGCTACACCCACCCGCAGCACGCGCTCCAGCAGGTGTATCTCACTGATCATCCCTAAGCTAAAACCTCATTTGGACGCCTTTCCTTCCAGTTCTCTGCTGCCTGCGACTGGAACGAATTGCAAAAAATCTCTGAAGTTGGAGACTTTTATCTCCCTCAACAACTTTAAAAATCTGCTATCCGAGCAGCTAACCGATCGCTGCAGCTGTACATAGTCCACTTGTAAACTACCACCCAATTTACCTACCTCACCCCCCATACTGCTTTTATTTATTCTTTTCTGCTCTTTTGCACACCAGTACCAATATCTCTTCTTGCACATGATCATCTGATGATTTATCACTCCAGTGTTAATCTGCTAAATTGTAATTATTCGATTTATTGCCTACCTCATGCCTTTTGCACACATTGTATATAGATTCTCTTTTTTTCTAACCATGTTATTGACTTGTTTATTGTTTACTCCATGTGTAACTCTGTTGTCTGTTCACACTGCTATGCTTTATCTTGGCCAGGTCGCAGTTGCAAATGAGAAACTTGTTCTCAACTAGCCTACCTGGTTAAATAAAGTGAAATAAAAAAATTAATTTTTTTTTTTTTTAACCAACCGTGAAGCATGGGGTGGCAGCATCATGTTGTAGAGGTGCTTTGCTGCAGGAGGGACTGGTGCACTTCACAAAATAGATGGCATCATGAGGGAGGAAAATTATGTAGATATATTGAAGCAACATCTCAAGACATCAGTCAGGAAGTTAAAGCTTGGTCGCAAATGAGTCTTCCAAATGGACAATGACCCCAAGCATACTTCAAAAGTTGTGGCAAAATGGCTTAAGGACAACAAAATCAAAGCCCTGACCTCAATCCTGTAGAAAATGTGTGGGCAGAACTGAAAATGCGTGTGCGAGCAAAGAGCCCTACAAACCTGATTCAGTTACAACAGCCATGTCAGGAGGAATGGGCCAAAATTCACCCAATTTATTGTGGGAAGCTTGTGGAAGGCTACCCAAAACGTTTGACCCAAGTTAAACAAGTTAAAGGCAATGCTACCAAATACTAATTGATGTATGTAAACTTCTGACCCACTGGGAATGTGATGAAAGAAATAAAAAGCTGAAATAAATCATCTCGACTTTTATTCTGACATTTCACATTCTTAAAATAAAGTGGTGATCCTAACTGACCTAAGACAGGGAATGTTTACTAAGATTAAATGTCAGGAATTGTGAAAACTGAGTTTAAATGTATTTGGCTAAGGTGTATGTAAACTTCTGACTTCAACTGTATAGACATGACTTTCTCAAATATTATGGATCTCTAGAACTTTTTGGTGGAATATTTTTAGATTCAGACAGTGAAATTGGGAAATCAATTGTATCCCAGACTTCATAGAACATGCACAGAGGGAGATACGATGATGACTGTCAGAGAAAGGAGGATAACGAGGGAAAGACTGTGCAGAATGTTTGACTTATTCCTCCTACCAATTAGGATGAAATGAAATAAAAGCATTTATCGCCCATTTCTAGTTGAGCTGAGGCAGATAGGGAACATTCAGCTCCATTACTGCCTGTCTGAATCGCTATTTCTAGTGATGGTGAAAACACTCATTTACCATCACACTAAATTCTTTTAAAGCTCGGTGTCGAATCAGCATCACAGATCTGTTTTTTAAACATAACATAGATTGTATCACTCTTATCTCCGGGGATAGAACCGTTTTCCAGTCAACAGATCTAGTTTTGTTACTCGGAATAACGACTGTACCACTCACTCACCTATMATTTTTGTCTCTCACCATCCCCAGGCTCACAACAGAAACGTGCTGTCCATAGACTTTAACCAAGCCACACGAGTAGGCAAGATCTATGACGACCACCGCAAGTTCACCCTGCGGATCCTCTATGACCAGATGGGTCGTCCCATCGTCTGGTCTCCCAGCAGCAAGTACAATGAGGTGAATGTGACCTACTCTCCAGCGGGCCTGGTGACCAGCATCCAGAGGGGCAACTGGTCAGAGAAACTGGAGTATGAGAATGGGAGGGTGGTCTCCAGGACATGGACCAATGGGAAGATATGGAGCTACACTTTTCTGGAGAAGGTATTCAGTTATTTGCTAGACGTGATTTATCCGGAACAAATTGTTTTAGTTTGTTCTCTGTATGGATATGAATGAAGTGGCAGTCTGTAGCTCAGAGCATTAATCTACTTCTGTTTGTGTGTTCTGCAGTCGGTCATGCTGCTGTTGCACAGCCAGCGGCGGTACACCTTTGAGTATGACCACACGGACTACCTGATGTCTGTGACCATGCCCAGTATGGTGCGTCACAGCCTGCAGTCTATGCTGTCAGTGGGCTACTACAGGAACACCTACAGTCCTCCAGACAGCAGCGGAGCCTCTGTGATCCAGGACTACAGCCATGATGGCCGTCTGCTCCAGACTCTGTACCTGGGCACGGGCCGCCGTATCCTCTACCGATACACCCGCCAGTCCCGCCTGGCAGAGATCCTGTACGACACCACCTTAGTCACCTACACCTACGAGGAGACCTCCGGGGGGGTAAAGACCATCCACCTCATGAACCAGGGCTTCATGTGCACCATCCGCTACAGACAGACAGGTACCTCAATACAGACCAACCTTCTAGCTAACTGGATGGGGAATAGCATGTAATGACTATACAAACGAAGACAAGCCGGTTAAACCTCAGTAATAAAGTATGATCCTCACATAACAAAAAGAAGATGATAAGATGGATTCTAAATGATTGGGATGCCATAAAGGAGCTTATTGATTTTAATAATGGAATGTATTATGACAGGTTAATGTAAGAAATAAAACCACAAATGGTTGTGCCTCTGCAGGAGTTTAAGACAATAAGCCATATAAGCTATATTAGATGAGGAGGCCTTTAGGCATAGCTGAAGATGATCCTTCATTGTGAGCTTTAATCACTATAAGCAATTCTGATAATGCTTTATGTCAGACTAGACTTAAAGTTTGACATATAAGTCTGCTTTGAGAGATTGAGTATACCATCATGAAATACACTATTAGCACCTCTTGAAATATATCCTCTGGCATATGGCCCCAATAATTAACCCATGAGAATGATATATCCTATTCAGTCTGCTAAGTTTAAATCTATTTTTGGGAGCAAAATCCATGAATGTCTCCAGAACTCAGTAGGGATTTGAAATCCCTATAAAGCCAATGTGGAATGGCACACTGATTATATAGGGCACCAAATCAGAACCCATTCTGAAGAGATGGAGATTGGGAGTGCTGCTGTGCACTGATGAGCAATTTCCTCAGCTTCACAGACTTCTATTCTGTCCTTTTTTTAGATGTACATGTCTCGCTGTTGGGGGTCACCAGACTCTGCCAGTCTCTCCCAGTCTCCATGCTAGGCCCCCTGCACAAATCCACCTCGATTTCCTTCTAACGAATTGACGTGAACATGTTCTTAATAGCATCCCAGGTCCTCCACTGGCTGGCCACAATAAGTCTGATTTGAAGCTGAAATAAGCAATCAGGGACAGCAGAGAGAGAGGGATGATGGTAGACGAGAGCATGAATGAGAATCCTTGAGAATATATAGCCTGGCTGGTTGATTTGGCTGGCTCAATTATGGACTTTTACATGCTGGTTTTGATATGGTGTACACTACATTGCCAAAAGTAGGTGGACACCCCTTCAAATTAGTTGATTCGGCTATTTCAGCCACACCCGTTGCTGACAGGTGTATAAATCGAGCACACAGCCATGCAATCTCCATAGACGGACATTGGCAGTAGAATGGCCTGTACTGAAGAGCTCAGTGACTTTCAACGTGGCATCTTCGTAGGATGTCACCTTTCCAACAAGTCAGTTCATCAAATTTGTGCCATGTTAGAGCTGCCCCAGTCAGCTGTAAGCGATGTTATTGTGAAGTGGAAACGTCTAGGAGCAACAATGACTCAGCCGCGAAGTGGTAGGCCACACAAGCTCACAGAACGTGAACGCCGAGTGCTGAAACAGAGCGTAAAAATTGTCTGTCGGTTGCAACACTCACTACCGAGTTCCAAACTGCCTCTGGAAGCAACGTCAGTCAGCAAGCAACGTCAGTGTAAAGCTCGCCGCCATTGGACTCTCGAGCAGTGGAAACGCTTTGAATCACCCTTCACCTTCTGGCAGTACGATGGATGAATCTAGGTTTGGCAGACGCCAGGATAACGCTACCTGCAACAATGCATAGTGCCAACTGTAAAGTTTGGTGGAGGAGGAATAATGGTCTGGGGCTGTTTTTCATGGTTCAGGCTAGGCACCTTAGTTCCAGTGAAGGAAAATCTTAACGCTACAGCATACAATGACATTATAGACGATTCTGTGCTTCCAACTACGTGGCAACAGTTTGGGGAAGGCCCTTTCCTGTTTCAGCATGACAATGCCCCCATGCACAAAGCGAGGTCCATACAGAAATGGTTCGTCGAGATCAGTGTGGAAGAACTTGACTGGCCTGCACAGAGCCCTGACCTCAACCCCATTGAACACCTTTGGGATGAATTGGAACACTGACTGCGAGCCAGGCCTAATCGCCCAATGTCAGTGCCCGACCTCACTAATGCTCTTGTGGCTGAATGGAAGCAAGTCCCTGCAGCAATTTTCCAACATTTAGTGGAAAGCCTTCCCAGAAGAGTGGAGGCTGTTATAGCAGCAAAGGGGGGACCAACTCCATATTATTGCCCATGATTTTGGAATGAGATGTTTGACGAGCAGGTGTCCACATACTTTTGATAATGTTGTTGTATGTACTGTATACCTTCATTAAAACGAATTGCTTATATTTCACTTACTTTGATGTTATATATATTACACACTTTATCACTTCAATAGTGTAGATAACAATTAATTAACCTTGTGCACACCTACACTAAGTATCAGACTGTAGGCCTTTTTTTGTTGCTCTGTGAGTTCCTGAGCAGCTTTGAGATCCAAATGAAGGTATTGAGCATGCTGTTAGAGGCCTTTACAGAGCTGACTGGGAGAATGAATAAGCCCACATTAATTAACTGCCATTCAATTGCTTCGTCATTCAATCTGCAATTTCAAGCATGACAGGTCAACAGCCTCCAACTTAATTTGCAGTCACATAATACTATCACCATGTAATATTCATCTCCTAAGGACAGAAGTAATTAAAATGTCTTTCATTCTGCTTTAGTTAGTTCAGTCTAAGCAATACTTTGTGCAACCCATATAGGTGTGAACAAAGCAGTTTGATAACCTGGATTAGTATTGGTAGTCTTCAGGCATCTCTGCTCTGCTATTGATGATATGTATGGCTTCAAACTTTGAAGAGCTGCTAGAGTCATGAACATACATTTTATAATTACTCAGATATGACGTTTCATTGTTTTTTAACGGATAATGGTGATTATTCTCCCCACAGGTCCTCTGGTTGGGAGACAGATCTACAGGTTTAGTGTGGAGGGCCTGGTGAATGCCAGATTTGACTACAGCTATAATAACTTCCGGGTCACCAGCATGCAGGCCATGATTAATGAAACCCCTCTTCCCATTGACCTTTACCGTTATGTTGATGTGTCAGGAAGAATTGAACAGTTTGGGAAATTCAGTGTCATAAACTATGACCTCAATCAAGTGATCACTACACACATCATGAAGCACACTAAGATATTTAATGCCAACGGACAAGTGATCGAGGTCCAGTACGAGATCCTGAAGTCTATTGCCTACTGGATGACAGTGCAGTATGACAACATGGGCCGCATCACTATCTGTGACATCAGGATTGGTGTGGATAACAATATAACACGCTACTCATACGAGTATGATGCTGATAGTCAGCTCCAGGCTGTGTCTGTGAATGATAGGCCACAGTGGCGCTATAGTTACGACCTCAACGGCAACATTAATTTACTGAGTCATGGCAACAGTGCCAGACTAACGCCGCTGCGCTACGACTTACGAGACCGCATAACACGACTCGGAGAAATTCAGTACAAAATGGATGAAGATGGCTTTCTTCGCCTGCGGGGCAATGTCATGTTTGATTACAACTCCAACGGGCTGCTTGCCAAAGCGTTTGACAAAGTGTCAGAGAGGAGTGTTCACTACCGCTATGACGGTCTGGGCAGGCGGGTGGCCAGCAGGACCAGTGACGGCCAGCAGCTGCAGTACTTCTATGCCGACCTGACCAAACCCACCAGGGTGACCCACATGTACAACCACTCCAGCTCTGAGATCACCTCGCTCTACTACGACCTGCAGGGACACCTCATCGCCATGGAGCTGAGCAGTGGGGAGGAGTACTACGTAGCCTGTGATAACTCTGGCACGCCACTGGCCATCTTCAGCAGCCAAGGACACATAGTCAAGGAGATGCTCTACACCCCTTACGGAGACATCTACCAAGACTCAAACCCTTCCTTTCTGCTGATCATCGGGTTCCAGGGCGGTCTCTATGACGCGCTGACCAAGCTGGTCCACCTGGGGAGGAGGGACTATGATGTGGTGGCTGGGAGGTGGACCACTCCCAACCATAACCTGTGGACGGAGCTCAGCATCAACCCCAAGCCTTTCAACCTCTACTCCTTCAAAAACAACTACCCGGTTGCAGAGTTACAGGATGTCACCAAGTTCACTACAGGTAAGATTAATGTTGATGAGATCCACTATATGTTCCTTAGGAGAWATACACTGCGTGCATAATTATTAGGCAAATTATATTCCTCAGGATTACTTTTATTGTTGAACAAACACAATGCTCTCAGTCGATCCAAAATGTTATTGAACCTCAAACCTGAATGTTTAACAAAGGAAAAGTGAGTTTTGTCTTTCTCTGGGGAATATATAAGTGTGCACAATTATTAGGCAACTAAATTACAAAAATAATTTCTCCCAACTCACTTGTTAATTCTCAATTTTTTTGAGTAAGTGTAACAAATAAGTAACACAAAATGACAATTAAATAACATTTTTGGCCTTTCAAAAATATTCAGTGACCAATATAGCCAGCCTTCTTTTAAATAACTGCCATGAGCCTTCCATCCATGGAGTCTGTCAGTTTCTTGATCTGTTTCATGATCAACTTTCGCTGAAGCAGCAACCACAGCCTCCCAAATGCTGTTAAGAGGTGTATTGTCTTCCCTCACTGTAAATCTCACGTTTGAGAAGGGCCCACAAGTTCTCAATAGGATTTAAGTCAGGTGAGGAAGGGGGCCAGGTCATTATTCTGGCATCTTTGAGGCCCTTGCTGGCAGGCCAAGCAGTGGAGTACTTGGATGGATGTGATGGAGCATTGTCCTGCATAAAGATCATGGCCTTCCTGAATGTTGAGGACTTCTTCCTGTACCACTGATTGAAGAAAGAATGTTCCAGAAACTGGCAGTAGGATGGGAGTTGAGTTTCAGTCCCATCTTCAACCCGAAAAGGTCCAACTACCTCATTCTTAATGATAGCAGCCCATACCAGTACCCCTCCTCCACCTTGCCTGACTCAAATTGGTGCCCTGTGTCCATTACTGATCCAGCCACGGGCCCATCCATCTGGTCCATCAAGAGTCACCCTCATTTCATCTGTCCATAAAACCTTTAAAAAATCTGTCTTCAGGTATTTTTTGCCCAATCTTGACGCTTCAACTTGTGAATCTTATTCAGTGGTGGTCGTGTTTCAGCCTTCTTGACGTTGGCCATATCTCTGAGCACTTGACACCTTGTACTTCTGGACACTCCAGGTAGGTTGCAGTTCTGGAATATGGTGGCACTGGAGGATAATGGGTTCCTGGTAGCTTGACGTTTAAGTCTTTTGCAGTTAATTTTCTTCTCCATGCGTTTTTTGCGCCCCGGGTGACTATTCGCAACAAAACGTTTGATTGTCTTGTGGTCACGCCTCAATAGTTTAGGTATTTGAAGAGTGTTGCGTCCCTCTGAAAGGCATTTTACAATTTTAAACTTTTCAGTCTCAGTTAAATCTCTTTTTTGACCCATTTTACCTGAGATAATGAAGCTGCCTAATAATTATGCACACCTTGATATAAGCTGTTATTCACTTTCGCTTTCGCATTACACAAATACATATCACCTGAAAATGATTGCATCCAATAAGCATTCAAGTTGATATGGTTTGGAGTTGGAAAATGTGCATAGAAATAATGATAAGAACAGAATACTCACTTTTCTAATAATTGTTCACGCAGTGTAGACAGATATTTAGACAAGATGGTTTCAATTGTGTTGCATGACAAAAGCTCAAATCCAATGTCCTGTCATTGACTCCTCGAAACCTTCTGTCTCCAGACATCAGCAGTTGGTTGCAACTGTTTGGGTTCCAGCTCCACAACGTTGTCCCTGGTTACCCCAAGCCGGAGGTGGAGAGCATGGAGCAAACCTATGAAATGATGAAGACTCAAACCAAGACACAAGACTGGGACCCTAGCAAGGTGAGCTAAACCTAGACTAGGCCTAGTCTAACAGAGCCTAATCTCCAGCCATGTATGGTCCTTAGATATTAGATGACCTGAAAATCCTTATTATCATTAGATAACCATCCCATGTGTGTTTGTCTGCCAGGTTCTGTTGGGTATCCAGTGTGAGCTGCAGAAACACCTAAAGAACTTCATCTCTCTGGACCGACTGCCTATGAGTAAGGTGACTGGTCAGCTGGGGGCGTGGCATGGCCGGAGGCCCCGCTTCTCTGCCATCTCCTCCATCTTTGGAAAGGGTGTCAAGTTCGCCATCAGAGATAATGTTGTCACCACCGAAATCATTGGGGTTGCAAGTGAGGACAGCCGGCGTGTGGCAGCAGTCCTAAACCACGCGCTCTACCTATCCGGCCTGCACTTCACGGTGAACGGTCTGGACACTCACTACTTTGTCAAGCCCGGCCTGCTGGAGGGGGACCTGGGAGTGGTTGGCCACAACGGAGCGGGTCGCGTCCTGGAGAACGGCGTCAACGTGACCGTGTCCCAGATGACGACAGTGGTGGATGGGAGGACTAGGCGCTTCGCTGACATCCAGATGCAGCACGGGACTCTGTGCTTCAACATCCGCTACGGGGCCACAGAGGAAGAGGAGAGGGAGCATGTGCTGGAGGTGGCCCGGCAGAGGGCGGTGGAGCAGGCCTGGGTCATCGAGCAGAGGAGGCTGGAGGAAGGAGAGGAGGGCTCCAGGCTCTGGACAGAAGGAGAGAGGCAGCAGTTGCTCACCACTGGACAGGTTCCCGGCTATGACGGCTACTTCGTGCTCCCCGTGGAGCAGTACCTGGAGCTCTCTGACAGTGCCAACAACATTCACTTCATGAGGCAAAGTGAAATAGGGAGGAGGTAACAGCGGCATCGTGCTTCACTACTGCCGTGGGTTCCCCTTCACCAAAGACAGTCTGTTTTTAGACACAATGATTTGTTGTACCGTTTTTTCTAGAATGATGACGATAAATATACAAAAAAAAGACAACTGCCTTTAAGTGACAAATGATGGTATTTTGTTTCACCTGTGTTCTGATTGTTTTGTTTCTTCTGAGAATTAATTGATCATTTGAAACTCTTGACGGTCTTTCATTTTGGAGTTACTTGGCTAGCTTATGTAATTTGACCTACTTTGTAAGCTGTTAGATATGCTGAATCTGAGATGACAGACTCCGTATCAAGTTCATTACCATATAATTAATCTTTATACATACTGTATCTATAACAGTGTAGTGAATTGCTGTCATTTCAGTTTATACAGTGCATATCTGTCTGCGATCTCTTGAGAAATGGCAGTGACAGCTACTGTCTTCGTTTGTGACTATGAGACTCACTGGCATCGGGAATTTTGCTGCTTTCTGCGTATTTAAAGTTCTGGTGGTACAATGGAGTAGATTGTGTGGGTTTAGACACATGACATTGTATATAGCAAGTGCTTTAGCGAGATACAAGTGCTTAACTTAATAATGTGTTGTTACTGATTATTAATCGTTAATCCTATCAATAGAATTGATCACTGGAGTTACACAGAGCAACAGGAAAAAGTATTCATGCTGAAAACCTGTACAGTACAGTTTACTTTTTTACAAATTGCTTATTGTAAAATATCATGTATTATCTGGGTGGAGCTTGTGCCTTTCTGCTCTTAAAAAAACTTTGAAGGATGACAATTTAATCAAAACATCTCCTTCCATACCATGAAAAGTGTTATTATTTATGTACTGGACTAGAATCCTTATGGACTGGAGCTTGCAGGGCAGACTATAGTGCCCTATGCAAAGTGCTAAATCATAGTGTAAATGTTACAGAAAACCTCATATTGTAATTCACAGATATTACATTCATTGTACCTTAATATTCTGATGCCATTACAAGGCACTCCTTCCCAGTCCCTGATCAGTTATATCTGAGCTAGCAAGTCAATTGGCAGACAGTGCAGTAGATAAGTCTCTGCCGCCAATGTGAAATCCAAACGTCACAAATTAGTTGTGTAAGAATTGTACTGAAACGATGATACGTTTGTAAAGAATGTCCATACATCTAGGAGAAGGCCCATTTACAGTTATCAAGTGGGTAGTATAGACTTTACATATCAGAACAGGGTGAAAAGCAGAAAGAGAATAGAACAAATTCACAGTGGGTAGCTTACAAGAGTCTGACTGTGCACTAGTTACGGGTCAAATGTAGTGAATGTGGAGGAGGATTTTTCTAAGAGAAATGCACACATTGAGTAGCTGTTTAAAACAGATAAAACGGTCTGGAAACATCCATTTTTTTTAAATATTTACTCAACATGTATTTTGTCTGTSCTTAATTTACTACAACAAAGTCACATTGTGTTTCAGCATGTCATTCTTCTGTAAAAAGATTGCAAGTACTGTATGCCGTATGCCTCGGCGTCTAGTATTCCACCAAAAATGTGAGGAAATTAGATGTGCATAACATTTCACCATCTTCACAACAGCTGAAATATTTTGAATGCAGCCCCAATTAAACAAGCCTTAGTTAATCAATAGTTTACTCAGTCCTTTGAAACATCTAAGAATCCTCATTATTTCCTATTTCCAAAGACAAACTTTCAAGTCTGGGATGATATTGAACTATTTATTATTTATACATTTTTGGCTCAGAGTATGACCTGTTTGGAGCTGGAGAAGAAGGATTGAAAAAGTGAAAGGTTGTCCAGTTATCCACCCTCACACATTACCCATATCCACAATTTGGTTGTATTGTTAAGGATTTTTTATAATTGGGATGTGTATGGTTTGTGTACTGACATTTGTTTTCCATGCTTCTCATACAGAAATGAAACATTAACACTGTGGAAAAAGGCTGAACCTAAAGCATGGAGTACAAAGACAAACACCCTATATTCTGATAATCACTTTAATACTGTCCAGTTCATCAAAAATATAATTCTGTGCAACCGTATCTGTTGTTTTTTTACTTTAATTCTCATTGGGTTGTATTGCAAAAATGAATTGTATAAAATATAGGCTATATGGTATACTATATAACATATTTTGGGTAAATTAATTGATAGTACTCCATATAATTAATAATGCTCTGCCCATTGGTGTTCATATTGATGATACTGTCTCAGTTGGGTAACTCCGAGAGCAAAGACTTTGCCAAGATACATTTGTATGGTATGAAAACACTGATATCGCTTGATTGCATTTTCTACTCTGGGCTTTGACCAAGAGGCATGCATTTTCTGCAAGTGCTCCAGGAAGTGGGTGTAAATAATGAGAAGAAGTTAATATATTGGGTGTGGAAAGTTCATATTTAAAACAAGGTACTTTGAAGGTTTGACTTTTAATAAATAAATGTGCAAATTCTTTATCCATATGTTTTGATGTTGTTTCTTTCATTGTATTATGAAATAATATGAGTGTATTCAGTGGTTTAAATTGATAGCTGTACCATGAAAATAATCAAACACAGAAATTGTTTAAATTGAATCGTTTCACCGTTTTATATATATATTGTTGTCAAAGTTTGTATCTTTGAAGAGGAGCCATCATCTCATAGGTACTGCTGGTCAGTGTTAGTGTGTTGGTTTTCCACAGGGTAGAGGAGGGGCATCGTCAGATGGATTTCCAAAGGCAGCTATCAGATTCCTTATCGTCCCGAATAATCGTGTCTGTACTCTACACTCCGTCTGAAACACAGAAACGCCTTATCTGTTCATTCAGTTCAAGTCAGGATAATTTGCTATTTCCAAAATAACTATGAGGTTTTGTCACTAATACCACATTAACGTGTTAGAATTTTGTATATTCTGTAGCGTTTTGAGGCCATACCTCCTAAGGGACGTGCTTTCTATAATTGGAATGTAAGAAAATGTGTATGAATGTACAGTATATTGTTGTAATTCATGTGTTCCCATGTGGTAATCTACTGCTAACCAATGGATATTGATATCATGTTTATTATTTCTCTTTTCTCATCTCAACTTTCCAGGACCCCTCCTTGATTTGGAACACTGTAGGTATAGACATCTTTGCATCTTTCAGTGAAAATAGCTGAAAAATATGATAACAGCAATTCAATGAAAAGTGATTAAGTGTAATCGTACTGTACAGTACATTACAGTCCAATATTTATGGTATTCGGTAGTCTGTGTAAATTGGACTCAAATTAAATGGAACAACCCGTCTGTATGAGCATGAATCAGAAAGATGGAAACACAGGTGCGTATTTGTCATACAAAAAGGCATGTCATATCATCCATCTGTTGTTTTCATTCTGTAAAGTTGTTATCCCCGCCTTGCTGAGAAATGATGCGTTTTCGTCACAACAGCATTGATGCAAATGTGAATTTATAGCTAAAGTCAATCAAAATGGCAATAACTAAACCTACGATGGATCAACAATACTGTTCAAGTACTCACAGAACACATAGGCAGTAGGTATTGGCCTCACTCTCACTGTCTCGGAGTAGATGGCTCCCATCTTTCCCCACTGCAMCCAGGATCCTCTCAGTAGTGGCCTTGCTGATAGCTCCATGGTAAACAGACACATGCTCTATCACACTGAATGAAGCATGCCATCACTATGAATGGTTGTTACTGCATTGTCTGAACTAGAAGCACAAGCATTTCGCTACACTCGCATTAACATCTGCTAACCATGTGTATGTGACAAATAAGATTTGATTTGAACAGCACTGACACACAATCGGTATGGTAGTATTTACAGTACGGTAGCATCTACAGGAAATGATATATTCTAAGAGGAAAGAAAAGATCACACATAGGCTTACAGATGTAGGATCTTAATTTGAGCCAGTTTGCTACAGCAGGAAAATAATCCTGCAGCAACAGGAAATGTGAATTCTAATTCATGAAAAGAAGATTGCAGGGGTTGACACATTTTTWGAAAGGGAAAATCAATCTGAAATTTCAAAGTGGAAATTACAAACTTCAGAAGCCTTCTTAAACCTCAAATATGTCCAATACACTATACATTCTCATGCAACACGGTGATCCAATTAAGATCCTACATCTGTACTCTCTGGTCATTAGGAAAACACTTCAGGAAACAGTATTGAAGTACAGTACCAGTATTTACATGAACGTCACCTTGATTTGTTTTTCACTATTCTGTTCATTGTAATATTCAGACCATATTAGTTGATAATATGATGGGTCTGGATGAGTTTTAATAACTAAAACTACAATTTGAAGTAAAAACTACGCAATTATCAATCAGAGAGAATTCCTTTGCACCTGCAGTTATCAAACCCAGCCACARAGTGGCAGTAGAACTGCCTATATCAATGCTTGTTACTCAGTCTATGTCCTTGTCTCCATTACTGTTGCAAACAGAAATGTCAGGAGAAAAAAAACAGCAAGTTTTGATTGTATGACAAACAATCAAATGCATGTTCAAATTGCTACAATGTGATGAAAACTCAACTCCTGGCTTTCCCATGTTCAACTTGAGCATGGCCGCAACTGAATATATGTTTTGTTTTCACACTAAGAAGACTACCATTACTGTCTGGCTTTCATTATTCTGTTATATCAAATGAAGAGTGACTGGAAAACATATAATTCATAGCATATCTTGATAAGGGTTGTACATTTGACACAATACAATGTTAATTATGGTTCAAGAGACACAAATGATACAGTTGACAGTAGATGTTTGCATGAACCTTTTCTTGCCGTTTAGAAGGCTCTGTGTTCATTGACATTTCTGTTACTTATATACAATAAAAACAACATACACATATTACATTATTGTAACTAGTACAAAGGCACATACACTGTAGTTGTATATTTCACACACTTATTATCACAGT
This sequence comes from Salvelinus sp. IW2-2015, assembly GCF_002910315.2. Lineage (NCBI taxonomy): Eukaryota > Metazoa > Chordata > Actinopteri > Salmoniformes > Salmonidae > Salvelinus > Salvelinus sp. IW2-2015. The sequence goes on along the minus strand of NC_036863.1, from coordinate 30,747,817 downwards.
GACCTGTGTATCTCAGAAAACATGACAGGTTTACCCAGCACATATACTGTAGATTTGGTGATATAATATCCCTTCCCCCTAACATGAGCTTGGTGGCATGGGATGTTAAACTGACATTTAAATCTATGTTTATATTCCCTCTGTCCAGCCTGCAGGTTGTCCCTAATTAGGAGTAGATAGGGGGGTTAACGTCCCCTGGAGACTAGGCCTGGGGGTCAGTCAGGATCCCCGGTGTCAACTGTTACACATCTGACAGACAGGCCTCTCATAGTCCTGCCATGTAACCTCCCTAGACTAGGGGCCCCTACTGTGTTGGTCCAGAGTCTCCAGTGGCCCTGTGTCCTTGAGGTCGCTGAGCTTCCTGGAGAAGGAGCTGAGCCTGGTGCTGATGGAGTCTCTCTTTTGGGACAGCCTGGGAGCCTTCTCCTCGTACAGCCGCCACAGCTGCTCCCGGAAGTGGTTCCCCACAAAGCAGTAGAGGAAAGGGTTGATGGCGCTGTTGGAGAAGCCCAGGCATAGGGTGAAGGGCATCAGGGTAATGATGGCCTGGCGCACCCAACAGCTGTGCATCACCCCCAGGGTGCTCAGGACGTCCAGGAAGGTCAGCACGTGGAAGGGGAACCAGCAGACGAAGAAAGCCAGCACCACAGCCACCACCATCTTCATTACGCGGTCCAGGTTGCTGGAACTCTTGTCCAGGCTGGGCTGTCCCCCCAGGAGGTGCTTCCCGATGCGGCAGTAGCAGCTGGCGATGACTGTGAAAGGCACCAAGAAGGCCAGGATGTTCTTGGTCAGGGCCAGGCCTGGGAACCAGTAGGGCTGGGTAGGTGGGTAGATGAGGACGCAGGCCGTGACCCCCAGCTCCTTCAGGTGGTARGTGTCTCGGAAGGCCATGGTGGGGATGGTCATGAGGCCGGCGATGGTCCAGATCACACCGCTGACCACTCGCGCCCGACACAGGTTCCTGCTGCACTGAGACTGGAGGGGATAGACAATGGCTCTGTATCGGTCCACACTCATACAGGTGATGAAGTAGATGCTGGCATAGACGTTCAGGGAGAGGAGGCAGCCACACAGCTTACACATCAGCCCACCAAACATCCAGTTGTAGTCAAAGGAGTAGTAGACTGCCCAGAAAGGCAGGCTGATCAGGAACAACAGATCTGAGAGGGCCAAGTTTACAATGTAAGTGTTGGCCACTGTTTTACGGTTGGACTTTTGACATAACACGAACACCACCAAGATATTGCCCACGAAACCAAGGACAAAGATGACACTGTAGATGGTGGGGATCAGCTTGTTCTGATGCAGCGAGGGGGAGATGGAATCACATGAGGAAGAATTGATCATTAGATCTTCTGACGAGTTGGTGGCCATTGAGAGGTTAGAGTGTGTCGATGCCATGGGTACTCTGTGTCCGTGATTGCTTTTACAGCCAACTCCCACTAAGGCCTGTAAGATTAACATAAAATCAGCAACATTTTAAATTAGAGAAACAAAGTCTCCTAACAAAATCAAATATCTGTAACCTAAAATACATGCACTAGTTGCAATAAGTTTTGTAACTAAAACACAATGAGACAGTTTTGGCAAGCATGGTAAGAAATTGCTCAATGTTAGTAGACACATACAGGGTGGGCCAACTGAAGAATGAGGTGTTCTCAGCCAAGACTGAATATATTACATTCTGATGACAGCCAAATATTTTTGTGATAATAGCCGTATGTAAAATAATCGTATTATAGGGGGTTATTCTGTATTTTTCTAGCCCCTCTAACAGCAGATGTAAGAATCCCCAAACACTTTTCATTGTCATTTTGTCCTGAACCTAATGGAAAAAGAAATGCATTTGTACAGCCCATTTGGGACWTGCTATTTGGACTGCGTTGTTTTGAGAATATGTATTGGATAGTCCTCCTCTGTGCAGGCTCCAGGCTGGAGTCCATCTGGATAGTGTTAAATAGGAGGAGACAGAAGGAACATGTGGTTGGTTGTTTTAGAGGGCTCTGGGGGTTCTAGGGTTGGACATAATCCCCTCTCCAGTGTCCCTTTGCATGAGAAACTCCCCTACATGCAGTARTCTATGCCAATGGTTCCCAAACTGTGAGGAACTCAGTCCGGCTTTAAAATCACTCTTGAAAGTTGTAATAGTAGAATGCACAAGGTCCAATTTTGAAACTAGGTAGTGATTCATCAGTTCCTCTTGTCATGTCAGTCATTGCATACCTTATAGAGCTATTTATAACTTGTCAGAAATGTCCAGAACAACTAGACCATGTCAGCTAACGTTTTTTTATTTAGGTTTTTTAACCCATAGATTTTGTTGTAATTTTTTGGTCACTCTAACACATGAATACACATTGGACATGGCAAAATGTATAGAATTGCACGAAAATGTGCGTTAAAACTACTCAATTTTCTTTGCACCCCATTACAAAATGTGTAGAATTGCAGGAAATAAGCTTTAAACCTGCCAAATTCTGTCCACCAACAAGAGGGGGGTGAACAGTTTGTGTCATAAACAGTGCTTGTGCCCATAGAAATAGACGTGGCGCACGCAGAGGGTACGCGGGATGTTCCCCAATGCTGGAAGGGGGTCCCCAAGTGAAAAAGTTTAGGAACCCCTGGTCTAAGCAACCAGCAGCACATGCAGTATAGAAAAGTAATGCACGTTGCATAGCATGGTGACTGGCTGGCTGGCTGCTGCGATCCCTCAGGAGATCTTTTAACATCTTCCTTATTATAAAAAAACATTTTGTATTTGAAAGTGTGATAAAAGTAGAGCAACATTAATAAGGTGATTTGGATGGATTTTCATTACCTTTATTCTATCTGAAAGTATTGTACATGTATGTAATATATTTACATTTATATCTCAATATTTATTACATACGTAATACACTGAGTGTACAAAACATTAGGAACACCWTCCTAATATTGAGTTACACCCACTTTTGCTCTCAGAACAGCCTCAATTCGTCGGGACATGGACTCTACAAGGTGTTGAAAGYGTTCCACACGGATGCTGGCTCATGTTGACTCCAATGCTTCCCACAGTTGTGTCAAGTTGGCTGGATGTCCTTTGGGTGATGGACCRTTCTTGATACAAACGGGAAACTGTTGAGAGTGGAAAAACCCAGCAGCGTTGCAGTTCTTGAGGCACTCAAACCGGTGTGCCTGGCACCTACTACCACACCCCGTTCAAAAGGCACTTAAATCTTTTGTCTTGCCCATTCACCCTCTGAATGGCACACACACACAATCCATGTAAAAAAAAAAAACATTCTTTAACCTGTCCTCCCCTTCATCTACACTGATTGAAGTGGATTTAACAGGTGACATCAATAAGGGGTAATAAATAATAGCTTTCACCTGGTCAGTCTATGTCATGGAAAGAGCAGGTGTTCCTAATGTTTTGTACACTGAGTGTCAATTGAAACTAATATAATTGGAGGTACTGTAGATTCAATTTATCACCACATATAAATAATTAGTCACATTGTGTATAGAAAATCGAATACTTTCGGTGTGTTATGTATCATTAGTTTTACATATTGAAAATCATTAATGGATGTTATATAAGTAATATCACAGTTCTACTGTATCAACTTTAGTGTGACAAAACGTTCTAGCAATATGTTAAACTTTTAAACCTGTGAAAGGAGTTCTTAACAGAGTAGTTCAGCTCTTGAAATTGAGAAAAACACTCAAATATTCTCTGTAGGGTTATTTTAAAATACTCTGCACTAATAATGAGGCTAATAACAGAGACTTAAAGTATAATAGAGAGCATCATTTTGAATACTGATTACATACAAGTTTCCTCTGCAATGAAATTAGAATGTACAATTTTAATTAATCCCTTTGATATAATTACACTTTCTTTCAAGATAACATAAAAATGACTATTTAAAAATCTCAAAGCCACTATAATGTTCACAAAGTCGATTTACCTTATATCTTCTCCTGTTCAGTGAAAGTTAGTCCCGTGATGTGTTTGCCTGAACACTGGCTGTATGAAGACTTGGTTCTGTGGTTTTTATGTCCTGGCCCATAGGGAGTCATCCATGTCTATGAAAGAGGAACTTGACCACATGCCAGCATTATGGGCCAGGCCAGTCATTCGTCACTCCTCTATGTCCCGCTCCCCTCATAAAAACAAGCTGACGTCTAGAGACATAGTACAGGGGTACTTAAAGGTACAATCTGCAGTTACTACATACATTTTTGGACTTTTAAATTAATGATATAGACCCATTGATTCTTGAAGAATATAACTTATGAGCTTAGCTCCACTGTCGTACCCCATCAGAACCTAAAATATAAACTTGTTTTACTCCAATGTTTGCAAACAATGTAAATGTTAACAAACACTGTACAGCCTCAAATCATGATTAAAACTATACTTTTGATATCATGGATGGTCAGTCCTTCTATGCATAGCTCTGCCCATGAGTTTGGGAGGGGTTACATTTCTCCAGCCCCATGCCTCAGCTGTTTACCAAATCAGTGGTGGAGTGCCTACTTTGTTATTGTTCGAACTGCAGATTGCCCCTATAAATCACATGACATGGTTTTAGTTTGGATTAGCACCTCATACACAGGCTCAGTCCAAAACTCTTCTATCAGAGCTCAAGAGAATCTTATTGGGGGTGCAGAGTGGACGGTGAAAATGTCACACATTATATAAAAGAACAGTTAGAGCTGTTCTCCTCAACCTACAACATACACAACACCCCATGTGCTGCTGATTTGATTTCCCTAAAAGAGGCCAGTCCAGAATTGAACTGCATGATGAAGGATGACGTCAATTGCAAATCATCTTGATTGCTGTAAATCATCTTGATTGCTGTAAATCATATTGACTGCATCTTGAGTATTATGGTGTCAAAAGCTTAATAGAAATTACAGAAATTACAGCTCTGAAATTACAGAAAATTGAGCATTATGATTATTTGATTTGTAACAATACACAAGAACCCTCTCAAAGGTGAGCGGTGATTGGGTAAGGTGCTGCCAGACTAGATAACGTTGTGCGATCAGTAAGGAGATTAATCATCCAGGTCTACTGTTGAACAGTGTAGTGTGACAGCCTGGTCTCAAAGACTAGATGTAACATAGTATATGTAAATCCTGGACACTGAAATTAGTATGATTTGTTATGTGTGGTATGGTTACATAAAACAGAAGGTTACTTAAGGCAAAAATGAATGTAGGGTGTTTGGTCAGGGTGGATGGGCTTAAAACACGAACGTCTAGCAACCCCAAGGTCATCAATGACAATTTTATCTAATTAGCAACTTTTCAACTACTTACTTTTATTTAGCTCCTTTGCGACAACATAGCATGTTAACTAACCCTTTAACCCAACTCTTAACCTTACCCTTAACCCGTAGTCTAGCTAACGTTAGCCACCTAGCTAATGTTAGCATTAGCCACCTAGCTAACGTTAGCCATAAATTGTAATTTGTAACATATACATTTAGCAAATTATCATATTGTATGAATTACAATTCGTAACATCATACAAATTGTAATTCATAACATATACAACATGGATGATGAACATCCACAAATGAATACATACCATACCATAACATATTACACTAATTGGAGTGTCCCGGTTTACATTTACTATACTACATCTACCCATGAGTCCAGGTTGAGTGCGGTGGCTGAGGTATGGAGGGAGAGTAGTGACCTGGTGTCAGGGTAACAGGGAGGATATCTGTCCTGTAGATCTCATTACAGCCATCTCTCATTAGGATTAGGGAGGATGTAGACATTACTCACCTCCCTCTCAGCCAGCCAAGAGTCAACAAGTTCATGTTGCACTTCAAAGAGGATGGAATTCCAAACCTCCTCGTATGCATGAGAAACAAGCCGAGCCAGATGCAAGTGAGGTGGTGGTATCTTTAAATATCCAAGTAGCCTACTGAAGATTAGGTAGAAATTCTCAGAAAGATCCACATGTGGACCTAAATTATATGATAATCTGGCCTAAGGTTTTGCTACAGTAAACTGAGTGTGCACTACCAAAATATCCATGATGAAAAAGAAATCCTCTATTGCTTATGTAGCCACTACTCACTATGGGCCCAATTCAGACTTAGGAAAGGCGTACATTTCCTATGCAGTCAGACGTATGTGCTGTACACATTGCAGTACAACATCTTCACTGAGTCTTGCCCCGCTACTGAACGACAAGTGTAGTGTTTGTAACGCAAGATAGAAGACAGCCTGTCTCTCATTAGAGATTGCAAAATATTTACTTTTCATTCAAGACAGGATAAATGTATTGTTTCTGGTGATAATAAAACAGGTTTTGTTTAGTTACTTTTTCTTCAACTTGTTTCTCTAACTCTATAGCAAGTCAAACTAGCTTCGGTTGAAGATACCACTGTAGCTAGCAACCTCCACCTAATAATTATCATCAATAACAAACATAACTATCCCTATAACCTTAAAACGGGAGCCAACAGTCATAATATAATTGGCTTAACAGCCAATGTGTATAATTTAACATTACTATTAAAATAGTACTCTTTTTGGGAATGGGTAACTGTTTACAAGTTGCTAGCTATCCCATAAAGCCATCACCGAAAACCACATCTTTTCATATTTTTCGTTGGTTTGGTAACTTCCTGTTCTTTGACGGACTCTGGCTGGACTGAAGACGACACAAAATTTTGAAAATGTCAAAGTACGTAGTGTCCGTGAAGGGGGAATTCCACTTCGTTGTGGATGTCCCCATTGAAATGCACGACAAACAGAGTGCAACGTAACAGAATGCTTATGGGTAATGTGAACGAGGCTTTACCTTATTCAGTTGGGTAACTAATTTACAACTGCTAGGTCGCAGTTGTAAATGAGAACTTGTTCTCAACTGGCCTACCTGGTTAAATAAAGGTGAAATAAATCAAATAAAAATGGGCTTTGCAGGTGTGGTTCCCTTGCGCGTACAGAATACATTTCATTAAACTGGTGAAAACCCTCCCACTTGCTGGCCAACAGATTTTCTCGTGGAGTTTTCATTCAATAAGATTTTCAATATATTTATCTAAAGCCATCCCTTTAAATTTGGTGTACCTTTAATTAGAATTCTCAAAAGACACACTTTTTTACCTTAATTAAAGCAGGGAGTCACCATTGAGACAAGGGTCTCTTTCACAAGGGAACCCTGCATATACAATTTCATAAGAAACTCAAAAATCAACTATAACATAAAAAACAAGAAAAACACAGCACAACAAGAAAAACAATTACATTGCTCAGTAAGGTCCCCAATCAATATTTTGAATTGCCTCAGCGGCACAAGAACATCCAATTCTAATGGATTTTGTAGTTGGTTCCAGCAGAGGTGCTTCAAAAAAAATTGGATTTACATAGTTCGGTGTAGAACCGAGGAACCTCAAGAATTTGCCAACCTTGTGAACGGGTTTGGTATTTTGATTTTAACACCGAAGTTAGGTAAGTCAGAAGCTTGTRTAGTAGAGCTTCACAAACAAAAAGGGAATAATGAAGTGATATACGGGACTTTAATGAGGACCTGACAACTTTTTGATACAGGATRCAGTGGTGAGTATTAAAACTGTCATCTGTGATAAAGTGAAGGGCGCTATGGTAGACGTCTTCTAAAGCTTAAGGGTAGTAGCTGCTGCAATCTGGTAAATGGTATCACCATTGTGAAGAACTGTCAGGAAAGAAGACTATACAATCTGCTACCTGCTATTTAGGGAGAGCTTTTAACTAGCTCATCCGTATGTTTTTTAAACATTAAATCTTTGTCAATCCAAATGCCCAGATATTTATAGGCGGGAACTCGATCTATGGAAGTACCATCCAATGAATAAATATGTAGTTCATTAGAATTTTTTTTGCAAGAATTAGAGCACAACATACAGTATATTTAGTTTTGCCTGCATTAAGTACACGTTTTAAACCAACCAGGGCTTTCTGGAAGGCAACAGATTGCAGCTCTAACATAGCCTTGTCAACAGTTGGGGCAATGGCATACATAACAGTGTCGTCTGCATAAAGTTAACGGATAGACCAATAATATTTATATAAATAGTCAAAAGAACAGGTCCCAATACCGACCTCTGCGGTACACCTTTTGTAAAACTAGACTTGACACCATCAGAAATCAGGCATTGTGTCCTATCTGGCAGGTAATTCTCAAACCACTTGCAAGAAGCCTGATCCAGAAATATTTAAATCACCCTTTGAATGAGAATGTAATGTCGAAGGCCTTGGAAAGGTCTATAAATAAAGCTGCACAATGGTTTTTATGATCTAAGCAATTTAACACATCTAGAAACAATTTAACACATCTAGAAACAAGCATAGCAGCTGAAACGGTGCTATGTCCAGGTCTAAAACCAGACTGGTGCTCATTTAGAATAGAATGAGAAGTAAAACAAGTTCTTAGCTGAGAATTGGCCAGGGATTCTAAAACTTTGGAAAGGTGAGAAAACTACCCTCCAATTTCCAAGTTTTCTAAGTCAAAAGGATCTCCTCCTTTGTGTAGAGGGAGGACGTGCCGCTTTCCAGATCTTAGGGATAACACCAGAAACAATTGCCAAATTAAAATATAGGTTAATGATTCTGCAATAAGTGGGGCAGAAAGCTGCAGTAAGAAGGGATCAAGAGAATCAGCCCCTGAGGATTTTTTTACATGATTTTTAGCAAGGCATTTAGTACATCATAGATGAAATGAAAATAGAGCATGTGTATCTGGGAGTGCATCATTGTCTACAGTCTGTTTCAGGGTTTTTCTCAAAATGCATACTACCGTGCTCCGAGCACGCAACTTGGAGCACGGGAGGGTTGGAGTATAAGTCCAAATCAAAGTAGGCGAAACGTAGCACGGAGAGCACTTCTCGAATGCGTACTCCGTTTGAATGTATTTTGAAGCATGCATCGATGCAAGCTTCAACAGAAATCATGCAAAGAAATATGATGCAACCACATAAAAAATTACGCAACATTTCTTGAAATCAATGGCGGCCATTTTTTTAACTGAAGCGAGAGAAAATACACTTCAACTTTGGAATAAAGTGTTGCCTATCTCATATGTTGCCTGACTACGTTGATACGTTAATAAATACATTCTGTGTTAATTTTGGCATGTTTACCTATAGATCGCAAAACCATAATAAGTCAATAGGACTAACTGGCTACCTACAAGTACTGTTATCTAGCCAGATAGCCAAAGAATTGTTAGCTAGCTACCCACAAAAATGTACATCTACCCTGCATAACATTAGTTTTAGGTAATTTGTGCCAGTTTAACTAGCTGGCTAGCTAAATTATTACGATTCACATATCTAGCTGATAACTATGAAGTTAAACGTTTGCTTTGTGTATATCTTGTTTCATCTATTGTTGCCATTGTCCTTGCTGGAAGAAGGTTCAGTGAATGGGAAGGTGAAGCGTGAGGTAATACAGTAGGGAGTGAGTGCTTCTCAAATGTATTGTTTTATGCTTTCTCCACACTCTCGTCCTCACAAGAACGTACGCAAGAGAATGTGGTTGAAGAATGCACTCGGAGCATAAGAGTGTGGAGCACGATAGTACGCATATATAAAAAAAAAATCTGAATCACTCTACTGGAATTAGAGGAATTTCCAAAAACAATGTAAATACACTAATATTCATTGCCTTTTCAGCACCAATTTTGTAGATAAAAAAATACTGTATGATGTATATTATTCAGGGTTAGGAATGTATTTGTGAATAAAAAAAAAAAACTGTGTTGGAGAGCCTTTACGCACAAAATATATTGGTGAATCAAAAATACAGTGGTTTGATTCATCCTGAAAGTTGTCATATTCAATTGTTCAATCCAGATAATATTGGAAGGTGAGAAAAGTGTACAATAGGGGTTGAACAGTAGTCGTATAAAACTACCCTAATAACCCTCACTAATCATGGAAATGATGACAAAGTTCCAGTTGTCGTGAACCGTGCACCAGGCTCCAGGTTTAACCTCTCTGGGATATGTGGGACGCTAGCGTCCCACCTCGCCAACAGCCAGTGAAATTGCAGGGCGCCAAATTCAAACAACAGAAATCTCATAATTAAAATTCCTCAAACATACAAGTATTATACACCATTTTAAAGATAAACCTCTTGTTAATCCAGCCACAGTGTCTGATTTCAAAAAGGCTTTACGGCAAAAGCACACCATGCGATTATGTTAGGTCAGCGCCTAGCCACAGAAAACCATACAGCCATTTTCCAACCAAAGAGAGGTGTTACAAAAGTCAGAAATAGCGTTAAAATTAATCACTTACCTTTGATGATCTTCATCTGATGGCACTCCCAGGTCTCCATGTTAGACAATAAATGTTTGTTTTGTTCGATAAAGTTAATCTTCATGTCCAAATACCTCCTTTTTGTTTGCGCGTTTAGTCCAGTAATCCAAATGCACAAAGCGCGCTCACAAAGTCCAGACGAAAAGTAAAAAAAGTTCCATAATAGTTCGTAGAAACATGTCAAACGATGTATATAATCAATCTTTAGGATGTTTTTATCATAAATCTTCAATAATATTCCAACCAGACAATTCCTTTGCCATTAGAAAGGAAAGGGAACGGAGCTCGCGCTCACGGCCGCACGCGATAAACAACTCAAGGCTTTCAGCCAGACCACTGGTTGAAACAGCTCATATTCGCTCCCCTTTCACAGTAGAAGCCTGAAACAACTTTCTAGACTGTTGACATCTAGTGGAAGCCTTAGGAAGTGCAATCTGACCCCATAGACACAGTATATTGGATAGGCAATCACTTTAAAAAACTACAAACCTCAGATTTCCCACTTCCTGGTTGGATTTTTCTCAGGTTTTTGCCTGCCATATGAGTTATGTTATACTCACAGACATTATTTTAACAGTTTTGGAAACTTTAGAGTGTTTTCTATCCAAATATACTAATTATATGCATATTCTAGCTTCTGGGCCTGAGTAGCAGGCAGTTTACTCTGAACACCTTATTCATCCAAGCTATTCAATACTGCCCCCCCGTTCCCAAAGAAGTTTTAAACTGCTACGTATGGTCTGCATTCCATAATGATTCAAATGTGCAGTAATTTGAGACATGTAGCCTAACTTGTAATACATTAGCTTAATATGATCCACTGTTGCTAGCAAACCTCAGGAACAACCACACGAACAAGTGAGTAAAGAAAGGTAAACTAATGATGTAATGGAATGATGCAATATGTAAGGAAACTAACACTAAAGTGACAGTTATAAATGTTTATGGGTATAACTGACAGTTGCTAATATTTAACACGATACATATTGTAAAAAATACAGTGAAAAGTCTGTGCATAAACTGTAATTAAAACATTCTAGAAATCATAAATCAACTCGGTAGGTTTGGCTACAGCTTGGGTCTCCAAATTTCATCCCTGAAAGTTATAAGGCAAGCATTTCATAAAATTCATTGTGGATATGTTGATGTTTCAGTTTGCTGCCATATGACTGGTTTCACATTTGTCGCTAGCGATCATAGGGTAAAAGATCTAAAACAATTGTCATTTTTATTTCCAATCCCCTTATGATTGGCTTACTCATTTACCTAGCTCTTATCAATAGCTCTTTTAAATTTGTAAATTACAGTGTGATGTTGGAGAATGGTGTTATTTCTATCAGGAAAAAATAACTAGATGTTCCACTTGGAACCGAAAGGTTGCTCAACCTTATCGTTTCATCCCACGTAAAGATGGTGGCATTAAGTTGAGTTCAGAATACGGCGTATCTGTAGACACACCTCCGCCACACGTTCATTTATTTGATCTCCGCCCCAAACGAATAGCATGCTATTCTCATGATTAAGCTCAAGGCCAAAAAACGTGTAGAGAGAAAAGTGCATGAAAATGGAATTACGTTCCATTTAGGCACGCTTAACTCGGGTCGGAATTCCCCCCTACATGGTTATCAACTAAAACAAACTTCACCCAAATGGGTTATCCAACAAAATATGAATAAAAAAATATTCCCTCGTTGTGATCTCAACATAACTTATTTATCTCATTATCATGACATAACAAATGTTGTTTTGTCGAGATCACGAGATAAGCTCTATAAATAGGAGTGGAATTATTGATGATATATTGACAGTATGGCTGAGGAGGCAGAGCCTACGGTGGATCAGTGCATATGTTTTTATTGACTGCTATACTAAGGGACGGTACATTTCATGCTCACATCATGCTTTCATTTCTGTTTGAAGTTCATTATCAGTTTATAAGTTAGAACTTTAGCAAGATAAATGTCCCTTACCTTGAGCTAAGAATTCTTGGTGCAGCTAAGTCCTCGTGGGGCATTTAAACCCTGAATAATGCCTGACAGGCAGCCCTGTCTCCCAGACTGTGTGCCACAGCCAATCGCAAGCATGCTAACTTGGCTAGTCTTGTGTGCGAGCTAGCTTGCTAGTTAACTAGGTAGTCTTGTTAGCTAGCTATCTAGCTTGTTATCTATGCTGGTTGTTAGCTTGTATAACTGGTGTGTATAATTGTAAGGGATACTTATATGGATAATATTTTGATAATAGGCTGATATCGAATCCAGTCAGCCTGTCAGGAATGGAGATCGCCCGCTGTAAATATTATACACAAAACATGAAGTGTCCCTTATATACTGAACAAATATAAACGCAACATGAAACAATTTCAAAGATTTTGCAGAGAAACAGTTCATATAAGGAAATCAGTCAATTTAAATWAATTAATTAGGCCCTAATCTATGGATTTCACATGACTGGGCAGTGGTGCAGCTATGGGTGGGCCTCGGAGGGCATAGGCCTACCCACTGGGAAGTCAGGTCCAGCTGGAAAAATGTATGTGTTATGGCTTTACACCCCCTGCTATATTGTGGATAAAGAGTTACTTGTCTAACAGAACACAGAGGGTGTTCTTTTTTAATGGAAGTCTCTCCAACATAATCCAGTTAGAGTCAGGAATTCTCCAGGGCAGCTGTCTAGGCCCCTTACCTTTTTCAGTCTTTACGAATGACATGCCACTGGCTTTGAGTAAAACCAGTGTGTCTATGTATGCGGATGACTCAACACTATAGACGTCAGCTACTACAGCAACTGATATTACTGCAGCACTTAAAACCTCTTAAGGATCAAACACTTGTTTTAAATTTTCGACTAAAATGACACCCAAATCTAACTGCCTGTAGCTCAGGACCTGAAGCAAGGATATGCATTTTCTTGATACCATTTGAAAAGGAAACACTTTCAAGTTTGTGGAAATGTGAAATTAATGTGAGAGATTATAACACATTAGATCTGGTCAAAGATAATATAAAGAAAAAACATGCATTTTTTTTGTTCCATCATCTTTGAAATGCAAAAATGCAAGAAATGCATTATATGACTTAGGACTCTAGGCGTAATTTAGATTTTGGCCACTAGATGGCAGCATTGTATGTGCAACATTTTAGACTGATCAAATCAAATGTTATTTGTCACATACACATGGTTAGCAGATGTCAATGCGAGTGTAGAGAAATGCTTGTGCTTCTAGTTCCGACAGTGCAGTGATATCTAACAAGTAATTWAAAAATTACCCAACAACTACCTAATACACACAAATCTAAAGGGGTGAATGAGAATATGTAAATGTAAGTATATGGATGAGACTGATCCAATTAACCATTGCATTACTGTTCAAAGTGTTGTATCAAGTCTGCCCAAATGTGATTAATTGGTTTATTGATACATTTTCAAGTACATAAATGTGCACTCTCCTCAAACAATAGCATTGTATTTTTTCACTGTAATGACTACTGTAAATTGGACAGTGCAGTTAGATTAACAAGAATTTAAGCTTTCTCCCATAAGACATGTCCATGTCCTGGGAAATGTTGTTCTTGTTACTTTCAACGTCATGCTAATCACATTAGTGCACATTAGTTCAACCGTCCCCCGCGCGGGGGGGGGGGGGCGACATCGATCCCGTTAGTTTCAGAATGGGTGGCAAGGAATAAATTAGTCCTAAATATTTCAAAAACTGAAAGCATTGTATGTGACAAAAAATTACTTTATCACGGAAACTGGTTTGATACATTCACCTCTGAAATACTTACATTCAGTAATCTTGCTCTGATTTGCCATCCTGAGGGTTCCAGAGATAAAATATTGCATAGTTTTGTTTGATAAAATACATTTTTATAGTCAAATGTAGGAACTGGGTTTACACCTTTCCAACAAGTCAGTTCGTCAAATGTCTGCCTTGCTAGAGTTGCCCCGGTCAACTGTGCTGTTATTGTGAAGTGGAAAGGTCTAGAAGCAACAATGGCTCCGCCGCGAAGTGCTAGGCCACATAAGCTCACAGAACGGGACCAGCCCAGTGCTGAAGCGCATAAAGATCATCTGTCCTCAGTTGCAACTGCCTTTGGAAGCATTGTCAGCACGATTTGTCAGGAGCGTCAACAAACAAATCTAGGTTTAGCGGATGCCAGGAGAGAGCTAAATGCCCGAATGCATAGTGTCAACTGTAAAGTTTGGAGGAGGAAGAATAATGGCCTGCGGCTGTTTTTCATGTTTCGGGCTAGGCCCCTCAGTTCCAGTGAAGGGAAATCTTAACGCTACATCATACAATAACATTGTAGACGATTCTGTGCTTCCAACTTTGTGGCAACAGTTTGGGGAAGGCTCTTCCCTGTCTCAGCATGACAATTCCCCCATGCACAAAGCGAGGTCCATACAGAAATGGTTTGTCAAGATCAGTGTGGAAGAACTTGACTGGGCTGCACAGAGCCCTGACCTCAACCCCTTCGAACACCTTTGGGATTAATTGGAACACTGAATGCAAAGCCAGGCCCAATCGCCCAACATCAGTGCCCAACCTCGCTAATGCTCATGGCTGAATGGAAGCAAGTCCACACAGAAATGTTCCAACTTCTAGTGGAAAGCCTTCCCAGAAGAGTGGAAGCTGTTATAGCAGCAAAGGTGGAACAACTCCATATTAATGCCCATGATTTTGGAATGAAATTTCAACGAGCAGGTGTCCACATACTTTCCATTTGATGTTTTGAAAATGTCTTATTTTCTACAGAAATTCTATCAATGTGGCTGTTTCCATTTGAAACACAAGACAAATAGTATAGATAAATAATGTAGCACTAATATCAACCAGAGCATACTGTATTAATTACATGGTTAATAGTAACCAGCAAAAGGTCTCATGACTGTTCCTTCCTCCCCCTATACCCTGTTGGACAGAATGACCTGAGGGGTTTGGAGGTTCTCAGGTTCAGAATTAAAACCATGTAGACCGTGGTTTGTAACTCACCACTTAGGCTCTCCGAGCATATTTTGGCAGCACTGAAACATGGGAAAACACAGCATGTCCAGTACTTGCATAATCCACCACATGTCTGTATTGGATTAAGATGGGGAGGGCGGAGAAGGAGATTMCTGGTTGTTTCTCACGTTTAGGGAGAGCAGCAGTTTTTACCCCCAGTTTTTACCCCCTGCATCTGGAGGGGCCCCATTCAGTAGAGTATGCTGAAATGAATGGGGCAATCTGGGTTCATTGTCCAATGAGGAGCTGGGTGAGAATCAGTGTTTGTTCTAAACACAGTGATGCTCACAGGTCAAACTCTCTTCTCGTAACCTCTTGCAAAGAGCAACACACAAATAACCCACAAGAACATGTCTGTTTGGACTAATTTCACCAGAGAGTTGAGAATATGTACCACTGACTGTGAAAGATGCAAATTGTGTGTCCTCTATGTCCTATTCAAACATGTCATAGCCCTGAAAAACAATGTGACGGTATTTGTTTGTTTTTACATGACATAGTTTGTATGTTTTTACAAGCTCATAATGGAAATGGTGTAGCTGTGTCATATACAGATGTAATTCAATACTTTACTATTTTTTWAATTTATTTTACCTTTATTTAACTAGGAAAGTCAGTTAAAAACAAATTCTTCTTTTACAATGACAGCCTAGGAACAGTGGGTTAACTGCCTGTCAGGGGAACAGTGGGTTAACTGCCTTGTTCAGGGGAACAGTGGGTTAACTGCCTGTTCAGGGGAACAGTGGGTTAACTGCCTTGTTCAGGGAACAGTGGGTTAACGCCTTGTCAGGAACAGTGGTTAACTGCCTGTTCAGGGGAACAGTGGGTTAACTGCCTTGTTCAGGGAACAGTGGGTTAACGGCTTGTTCAGAGGGAACAGTGGGTTAACTGCCTTGTTCAGGGGAACAGTGTTAACTGCCTGTTCAGGGAACAGTGGTTAACTGCTTGTTCAGGGGACAGTGGTGTAACTGCCTTGTTCAGGAACAGTGGGTTAACTGCCTTGTTCAGGGGAACAGTGGGTTAACTGCCTGTTGCATGGGAACGTGTGATTAAATTGCCTTGTTCAGGGGAACAGTGGGTTAACTGCCTTGTTCAGGGGAACAGTGGGTTAACTGCCTTGTTCAGGGGAACAGTGGGTTAACTGCCCTGTTCAGGGGAACAGTGGGTTAACTGCCTTGTTCAGGGGAACAGTGGGTTAACTGCCTGTTCAGGGGCAGAACGACACATTTTTACCTTGTCAGCTCGGGGATTCGATCTTGCAACCTTTCTATAAAAGCCTGTATCAGATTTAGTTTGACGGCTGAATTACATTAAAGGCTGAAAAAAGAGTGACATACATGGATTACTAAACTATCTTGTGTCAACCCCCCACTCAGCTACAGGTTCGCTTATACAAATATTTAGCATACGCATGTCCAAACAGTCCGATGGATACATTTCACAGCTTCCTTAATTAACTGGAAGAGTTCACTGCAGTAGCTGTGGGAAACCTTAGCCATGACACTCAAAGCTAACTGACTGTCTTATCTCTCATATAATGAGAGTGACTGATGGAGCCAAGGGAAAACACACATCAGTTATCTTGTGTGACAACAGTCCATGACGCATGACTGCATGTATGAAAAGAGATTTGCACTTGCACTCACCGAAGCCAAACAAAATCATTTTACAGTGTATCCACATCAACAGCCTACAGTCAAAGACCCATGTGGATGTGAGTTTCTCCAATATGGGGTGAGGAGGAAAATGCCCCTGAGAATGTGCCTGTATCCGGGAGAAAAAAAGGGAACATGACTGTGGGACCAGAAAAGGCACAGGATGCAAATATGGGGGAGCAAGAGCCTGGGGAGCGATAAAACTGTGACATGATGTCAAAGGGGAGACAAATGCTTTTGCTCCATGTACTGTGAACCCAGTGGTGGCTCAGAAAGAGGAGGAGGAATGTCCTGTTACTATGGACATGACACTGACTCATCTGAAGCTATGTATAGATAAATGTCAGAAAGAATTAGGATAGAGGTATCTTCATCCGTTCTCACATGTTAATGTCCATTGGGAGCATTAGATAGAGTCTTTAGATAGTTTGAGGACAGCAGGTCTATCCTCAGTTGGCAGCTATTCACATGTTTTCATGTAATGTCAGACTAGGAAATTATAGAAAATAGACCTTTAAATACTTTATAATATATGTTTGTAACAGCTACCACTAGTCATAACAATCTTCCCATTGTATTTTTTAAAATTCTTGTAAAAGAGTTAAGGGGCACAAGTAAATTCCTGTAGAATCTTCACGTGTGAACTGTGAGCCTCACGGCTATCCAAGAGAAACAGATGTCTCCCCTGTGAGTATAGACCCAGATGGATGGAAGTACTTGGGAATGTTTAAGCAATCTTGAGATTTCCATAAAAATACAAAAATCATAAATCATTGGGGTTTTCCTGGCTTTACAAAACTGTGATGCATTGCAGACCAGGGAACCAATCCCTTACAGAGATCAAAACACCACTGTTTTTCTCAATATTCATAAGTACCCTCAAAGTAATTGATACATTAGCAGTTAAAGGAAACGCTAACATAAGATTCTCTTTGGCCATTCTGGCATTGGAGTATATAGCATAGTAGCGTGTTGAACGTTGTAATAATCAAAACCAGGAAAGAGGATCTTGTTGTTTATTAGGGTCTAATATTCTAGTTCCTAGTGCCTCAGACTGGCCAGGGTCAGACCAGGTTCACATTCCATAAGCAACCTTCATGCTGTGTTTATGGATGGTGTATCTGGTAGGGTATCAGCTTCAGAGACCAATTAGATGGAGACTCGCCTGGAATACGCCATGGAGCCAACGATAATGAAACACAGGCTATGAAGGCACACTCACTGCAGTCTATCAAGTCCCAATGACACCAGTCAAATTAGTAGTCAGTAGGCCTACTACTGCGTAAATGTTAGTTTTGATATGAAAGAAAATCAAGTGTCTCTCCTTTCCATACCCGTATGTTTCTTCATTTTAAACCACTTCCTCTAAACATGGACATGGTTCATAAAAATGCTGGTTTTGCCTGAATGGCAAACACTGTCGCCCTCTAGTGTTTCATACCAAATACTCCTCTTAAATCATCCACACGTCTTTGCATGACTATCACAACACTTTTCCATTTGCACAGTTTCACTGCTCGGATTAAAATGTGAGGAGAGTGGAGATTGAGAAAAATGCCTTTATTCCATATTTGGCTATTCTAATGCACAAAATAAAACTTTATCATAGTGAAGATTGATATCCAACAGCTGAATTCAGGGAAGTGTTAAAACATGTTAAATTGTAAAATGTTCTCCTATCTGTAAAATACCCCAAAAATATGAAATTACGTTGATAGCTCTATTCAAATAAAAATAAATAAATGTATTTTCAAACTGACATCAAGTACTAGGACATCATTCAAATGATTCCAACACACATACACTACATGACCAAAAGTATGCGGACTCCTGCTTGTCGAACATCTCATTCCAAAATCATTCATATGGAGTTGGTACCCCTTTGCTGCTAAAACAGCCTACACTCTTCTGGGAAGGCTTTCCACTAGATGTTGGAAAATTGCTGCAGGGACTTGCTTCCATTCAGCCACAAGAGCATTAGTGAGGTCAGACACTGATGTTTGGCAATTAGGCCTGGCTCACAGTCTGCATTCCAATTAATTCCAAAGGTGTTCGATGGGGTTGAAGTCAGGGCTCTGTGCAGGCCAGTCAAGTTCTTCCACACCGATCTCAAACTATTTCTGTATGGATCTCGCTTTGTGCACGGGGGTATTGTCATGCTGAAACAGGAAAGGGCCTTCCCCAAACTGTTGCTACAAAGTTGGAGGCACAGAATCGTCTAGAATGTCATTGTATGTTGTAGCATTAAGATTTTCCACTGGAACTAAGGGGCCTAGCCCGAACCATAAAAAACAGCCCTAGACCATTATTCCTCCTCCACCAAACTTTACAGTTGGCACTATGCATTGGGGCAGCTGACGTTCTCCTGACATCTACCAAACCCAGATTCGTCCGTCAGACTGCCAGATGTTGAAGCGTGATTCATCACTCCAGAAAACACGTTTCCACTGTTCCAGAGTCCAATGGCGGCGAGCTTAACAACACACCAGCCGACGCTTGGCATTGCGCATGTTGATCTTAAGCTTGTATACAGCTGCTCAGCCATGGAAACCCATTTCATTAAGCTCCCAACTAACAGTTCTTGTGCTGATGTTACTTCCAGAGGCAGTTTGGAACTTGGTAGGGAGTGTTGCAACCCAAGGACAGGTGATTGTCAACAACCTGTCAACAACCGGTGTGGCTGAAATAGCCAAATCCACTTTTGGCCATGTAGTGTATCAAACCAGTCAGTCCAAACATGACATGTCCTCCAGGTGCCTCTAGTATGTGGGCTTGTTGGGAAGTGTCCATCTTGCGCAAAAACTGCACACATCCATATACATTGAGTTTTTAGAAATTAAAAAAGGTTMAACTCCAGTTCTATAAGATCTTACAAATGCTATAAAAACATGAATGTGTTTTAAAACAGCTCACTTGACAAAATGCCACTTGGAAAATATTTGCATAGACTGACCTGACTAATAGGAGAAGGTAAATACGCAAGACAGAAAAACTGACARCGTAGCAGTGACCTAAGTAAATGTCCCTAGTAAAAAAAAAAAAATGCCTATTATGAATTCTTATTGTATAATGGTCCAGTTTGGTTAGTAACAGAATTTGTTTAAGTAACTTATTTCACAGTATAACAGTGTTAACGAGCTCCACAAATAAATATACATTCAGTGACCAGTTTATTAGGTACACCACCCAGTTCACGAAAATGGTCCGCTCTTACAGACAAGACAGTGAGTCACGTGGCCATGGCTTGCTATATAAAACAGGCAGTGAAGCGTTCAGTTACTGTTCGATTGAACGTTAGAATGGGCACAACGAGTGACCTAAGCGACTGAGCATGGTATGATTCTAATATCTCAGAAACAGCCGACCTCCTGGGCTTTTCACAAATTAGTGTCTAGGGTTTACCGAGAATGTTGCAAAAAACAAAAAACATCCAGTCAGTGGCAGTCCTGTGGGTGAAAACAGCTCGTTGATGAGAGGTCGAAGGAGAATGGCATGAATCGTGCAAGCTAACAGGCGTGCCACAAACAGGCAAATAACGACACAGTACAACAGTGGTGTGTAGAACTGCATCTCGGAACGCACAACTCGTCAGTCCTTGTCATGATGGGCTATTGCAGCAGACGACCACACCGGGTTCTACCAGTCTCACTTAATAAGAAGCGGCTCCAGTGAGCACGCGATCACCAACACTGGACAATTGAAGAGCGGAAAAACATTGCCTGGTCCTGCGAATCCCATCCCTGTCATGCTGATAGCAGTCAGGATTTGACGCAAACAGCATGAGTCCATGGCCCCATCCTGCCTGGTGTCGGCGGTGGTGTAATGGAGTGGGGAATGTTTTCCTGGCACATGTTAGGTCCCTTGATACCAACTGAGCAATGTGTCCACACCACGAACAATTCAGGCTGTTCTGGAAACAAAGGGTGGTCCGACCCAGTACTAGATGGGTGTACCTAATAAACTGACCACTGAGTAAGTATTGGTAAGTAAACCTTGTGTAGTGGCTCTGGAAGTAGGGTGTAAAGATGTCTGTTTGTTCCTGTGGATGCAGATGATGACCTGTACCCTGTTCCCTGTGGGTGTCTACATGTAAACTGCAGATGACACCAGAGGTCAAAATTCCAACACACTATGGCTGAAACCTGGTTCTCAATCCTCCTCCCTGACATGGATTCAAATTGTTAAATCCATGACCGGTAGTGTGCAATTGCACACTTGGGGAGAAGGGTGGATAATCGGGACACCGCCTGTATAGGACTAACTGTTCCCTATCACTGAGGTAAAAAGAGAAATAGGCACCTGAAAAAAGTGTTGCTTTAATATTTTTTAATTTCTGAAGATTACCCTTAACCTTCCCCTCCCTCCCACATATCCCCCACCTTCTCCTCCTGTCATTCTTCATCCACGCGTGCTGTACAGGTCCGCATCCTCAGGGCTGGCCTGGCCAAGGTCAATTAGCTTAGGGTCTGGTGCAAATTTTTGTTTCCCTGGAAATACAAAAAATATTATTTTATAGTGGACATCAATATCTGATAAAGAAGATTAAGCCAACTATTTAGATGAAGATATCTCCTGAGAGGCAGCTGGTAGGAGGAGCTGTAGGAGGACGAGCTCATTGTAATGGCTGTAATGGAATAAATGGAACGATATCATGCATACAGAAACCACGTTGGACTCTGTTCCATTCAATCCATTGCAATGAGCCCGTCCTCCTATAGCTCCTCCCACCAGCCTCTACTGCTTCACATTGATTTGTGTGACTCACCAGCAGTTTTTGTTACAATCACAGATGGCTCCTCTGTTGTAGCTGGAGGAGCAGCCTCGTCAACAGGAGCAGGTGCAGTCTCTTCAGCTACAGGAGGTGGGTCAGCAACCCCCTCTATAGATACAGGGGCAGCCTCTTCTGCTGCAAGGGGTGAAGGAGCAGCTTCCTCAACAGGTGCCGGGGGTGAAGGAGCAGCTTCCTCCTCAACAGGTGCAGGGGGTGGAAGCTCTGTCTCTTCAGCAGGAGGTGGGAGAGGAATAACTTCCGCTGCTGGGGGAGGTGCAGGGACAGCCTCAACAGGGGCAGGTGCAGGAATCTCTTCAGCAGGTGAAGCAGCAGCTTCCTCAACAGGAGGTGCAGGGGCAGGCACAAGGGCCGTCTGAACAGCCTCTTGCTCCACCACTGTGACTGCCTCAGGTTCAGCTGCAGCAGGCTCAGTGTCAATAGAACCCTCTGCAGGGGCCACCTCTGTGGTGGGCTGAGGAGCAGGTTCAACCGCAGATGGAGCACCCTCTACGGGGCCTGAGGCAGAACTAGGTTCAGTGGGGGAAACCTTGTCAACAGCAGGCGTGGCTGGTTCAGATGATTCAGCTTCAAGGAGGGGCTTTGCCTCTGACACTTCTGGCTCAGGGATGGTAGCTTGCGGGGCTTGCTGCTTGTAAACAGGAAAACGTTGGTCAAGTTCTGTTTATTCCATAAAAATATGCTGTTCAAACTCAAGTTTAACTCCTGAGAGAGCATTAAACAGTTTGTTAGATCTATAAATCATTGACCTAGCTAGAACGCTGGTACTCAAGTTTTCCACAGTGAAAACCATTTAAATATAAGAACAGACTAGATGAAAAAAGCATCAATAATGTCAATAGTCTGTTTTACCTCAAGACTGACAGTTGGGGGAGTTACTTCTTTGGGCTTTGATTTAAATATTGATGCCATAGATGATGTAGTGTACTGGCTTGCTGCATACATCTTCTGCCCCGTCATCTGCAGAGGAACAGAAACACATTGTTAGGCACCTATGGCATAACACAGGGAATCCACAAGTTTCAGCTACAATTTTAGCTCATATGCACATGGATGATACAAAAATGTACATACAGTTGAAGTCAGAAGTTTACATGCACCTTAGCCAAATACATTTAAACTCAGTTTTCATAATTCCTGACACTTAATCCTAGTAAACATTCCCTGTCTTAGGTCAGTTAGGATCACCACTTTATTTTAAGAATGTGAAATGTCAGAATAATAGTAGAGAATGATTTATTTCAGCTTTTATTTCTTTCATCACATTCCCAGTGGGTCAGAAGTTTACATACACTCAATTAGTATTTGGTAGCATTGCCTTTAAATTGCTTAACTTGGGTCAAACGTTTTGGGTGAATTTTGGCCCATTCCTCCTGACAGAGCAGGTGTAACTGAATCAGGTTTGTAGGCCTCCTTGCTCACACATGATTTTTCAGTTCTGCCCAAAAATTTTCTATGGGATTGGGGTCAGGGCTTTGTGATGGCCACTCCAATACCTTGATTTTGTTGTCCTTAAGCCATTTTGCCACAACTTTGGAAGTATGCTTGGGGTCATTGTCCATTTGGAAGACCCATTTGCGACCAAGCTTTAACTTCCTGACTGATGTCTTGAGATGTTGCTTCAATATATCCACATAATTTTCCTCCCTCATGATGCCATCTATTTTGTGAAGTGCACCAGTCCCATCTGCAGCAAAGTAGCCCCACAACATGATGCTGCCACCCCCGTGCTTCACGGTTGGGATGGTATTCTTCTGATTGCAAGCCTCCCCCTTTTTCCTCCAAACATAATGATGGTCATTATAGCTAAACAGTTCTATTTTTGTTTCATCAGACCAGAGGACATTTCTCCAAAAAGTACAATCTTCGTCCCCATGTGCAGTTGCAAACCGTAGTCTGGCTTTTTTTATGCCGGTTTTGGAGCAGTGGCTTCTTCCTTGCTGAGCGGTGTTTATACTTGCGTACTATTGTTTGTACAGATGAACGTGGTACCTTCAGGCGTTTGGAAATTGCTTCCAAGGATGAACCAGACTTGTGGAGGTCTACAATTTTTCTTCTGAGGTCTTGGTTGATTTCTTTTGATTTTCCCATGATATCAGGCAAAGAGGCACTGAGTTTGAAGGTAGGCCTTGAAATACATCCACAGGTACACCTCCAATTGACTCAAATGAGGTCAATTAGCCTATCAGAAGCTTCTAAAGCCATGACATAATTTTCTGGAATTTTCCAAGCTATTTAAAAGCACAGTCAACTTAGTGTATGTAAACTTCTGACCCACTGGAATTGTGATACAGTGAATTATAAGTGAAATAATCTGTCTGTAAACAATTTTGGGAAAAATGACTTGTGTCATGCACAAAGATGTCCTAACCGACATGCCAAAACTATAGTTTGTTTACAAGAAATTTGTGGAGTGGTTGAAAAACAACTTTTAATGACTCCAACCTGAATGTATGTAAGCTTCCGACTTCAACTGTACATCTGCATAAAAAATTTTTTTTAAATGATATTGTGCAATAATACAAAAGGTGTCTAAACAGTCTAAAGTATCGGATCTCGTTGTATTTATATAATAGTGTGTAAAAAGATCTTAGTGACACTCAAAAGGAAGCTGGGGCAAATGTGTCCCTGTACATTAATCTGTRGAATTACTATACCTTCACAACACCCACTGTCTGAGTGGGGTAGCACACGGAAGTGCCTACAGTGGCCATACCCAGAGGTACCCCCAGCCTCATCAGACGTGACCCTGCAGAGAAATAACCAGTAGAAGTGGTGGAACATGATACCAAAGAGACATTTGGCAACCTGCTTTTTCAGAAATTTTACTGCAATGTGTACATTTCAGATCTTCAATAATCTGGGCCGTATTCAGTGATGTGAAACGTTCTGTACATTGCAGATAGATATAGAATGATCAGACACAATGCCCTATTCTATCGGAGACAATCATATCGGTTTTACACAACACATTTCTTTCTGAACTATCTGTAATGTTACATTCTCCTGAACAGCGGACTTCCCGCAATATCTTTAATGCAGCAACTCATTACCTTTCCTTGCCAGGATCAGACCCGCTAACCCAGAGACTGTGATTACACCGACCCTCTGCATAAAACCAGGAGAAGGATCTCTCAGGAACTCGTATGTATCTAGGTAAAATAAACATGGAAAAAAGGTTTTGCAGAGATAGCAGAACAGACCTACTCATGTGTCAACAGAACTCCCCCACTCCTCACCGTGTCCAGCAGTATAGACTGTTTCGGCTCCGACCTTGACAGAGGTATAAGCATTCTGGAAAAACAATGGTCAAAAATTTGCACAAAATACAACTTGTTTGCAAAACAAACCAACTGAGCTGAAATATTACATAAGTTATACCACAAAAGCAACCATTTTGATAAAGTCCCTCACCTTCTATCGATCACATGGCATCTAACACAAAATTAGAGTTCTCAGTAAGAGTCGATTTTTACAATAACTGAACTAAAGAGCCATTCCAAAACTTCCTGCATGTCATTCTTAAAAACGTATATTGATGAATATTCAACATCAGCCAACACAACCAGTCAGTCAGTCACCAGTGAAAGAGGCCATCAGAACCAGTTAGTGTTTCTATACCTTAACGGCAGTAACGTATGGTTGCAGCCCCACCCGGACCACACCCAGCCCGTTCTGCAGAGCTCCAGGCTGCTCATTCATGTAGTGAGTTGCTGGAGGGTCTGGAGCATAGATGGACAACTGAGGACAGTACAATAGATCAATAGGATCAACAAAGGTGGCAATAGTCACATACATCAGGTTTCAAGTTCATTGTCACGTGCACAAGCAGAGCGAAATGCCCTTCTTGCTTGCTCTTTCCCAACAATGCAGTAATGAATATCAGTAGTAAAATAAAATATGTATAAAAAGTAAAGTACAACAAAAACACACGAGAAATAGAAATAAGTAACTGTTCTTGAGTAAATTCTACATCTTGGTTCTTAGATTACCTCTCTAGGGGAGAGCAGCACAGTCTCTGTTTTGTCCTGACTCATGGCATAAACTCGAAACGAGGCCAATCCCATTGCTGCTGGGATCACCGCCAGCTTCACTACCTGCAGAGAGACACACACAAACACAGACCTTTGTCAGGATAGACCTAAAGTGGTTTTCCAGTCTGAAATTCACATCAACAGTTATTGATGAAGCACAGTTGAATCCAGTAAAATATAGGCTTACACCCGTTTTGTGCCAGCCAGTCCTACTTTGGACCTATATTGGAAAATATTTTACTGTAACTGATGTTGAAAATGATAGGCCTAAAGATAATTATTCTAATGGCAATTATGATACTACATCGTCATTAGTGATTATTATATCGATATTTGAATCCAATTATCGATTTGTATTTTTTTGCTACTGTAGGTAGCACTTTTATTTCCCTGACTGATCAAAAACTTGTTTTCTTTCTCCTTCGTCTCTTTGCAGCAAACATATAGTTAGCCCATTCATAGACGCTAACTACTGTAACATGCAGACCAGACCACTCACGTGCATGCATGCATGTTGATTTTGTCCACCAACACGACACGATCAGGACACGCAGGTTGAAATATCAAAACAAACTCTGAACCAACTATATTATTTTGGGGACAGGTCGAAAAGCATTAAACATTTATGGCAATTTAGCTAGCTAGCTTGCTGTTGCTAGTTAATTTGTCCTGAGATAAACATTGGGTTGTTATTTTACCTGAAATGCACAAGGTCCTCTACGACAATTAATTCACAGATAAAAGGGTAAAAGTTTGTTTCTAGTAATCTGTCCTCCTTCGTCTTCTTCAGACTTTATATGGCGGTTGGCAACCAACTTTAAGGTGCATTACCACCACCAACTGGACTGGAGTGTGGACCTCAGTTCATCTTTCAATCACCCACGTGGGTATATTCTCCTAAAAACCAATGAAGAAATGGGAGAGGCGGGACTTGCAGCGCATCAAGCGTCACAAATATAACCAAGTTCTATTTTAGCGCCTGGCTACGCAGACGCTAGCGAGCAGTGTGGGTGCAACGATTGAATAACATGTGTACATTTATTTTGCAATGCTCGCGCACACAACATGGGCGGTGTGGTCAGCATGTTAGAAAGTTACCAAAGCATGGCTTGTGGTATGGTTTTGTAGAAATAAGGAACGTATCCTTCATATCAATGAGAAATGATTTCCCCAAAACAATAGGTTCACTTACTACACACCTGTATAGGGTTAGTGTTCCAACATGGCCATATCTCCATGTTACAGCGCTTGTTTACAGAAGACAGGGACTACCAGCTATGTTAATTAGCTAGGCTATCTGTGTAAGCGTAACTGATCTACATCCGGTGCCAACAGAGATGGCCGCCTCGCTTCGCAGACGTCTAGAGACATCACTGGGGCTAAGCTGCCTCCTATCCAGGACCTCTACACCACGCGGTGTCAGAGGAAGGCCCTGAAAATTGTCAAAGACCCCAGCCATCCCAGTCATAGACTGTTCTCTCTRCTACTGCATGGAAAACGGTATCGGAGTGCCAAGTCTAGGACAAAATGGCTTCTCAACAGTTTTTACCCCCAAGCCATAAGACTCAAATGGTTACCCGGACTATTTGTATTATGTGCCCCCCCCCAACCCCTCTTTTACGCTGCTGCTACTGTTTATCATATATGCATAGTCACTTTAACTATACATTCATGTACATACTACCTCAATTGGCCCGACCAACAAGTGCTTCCGCACATTGGCTAACCGGGCTCTCTGCATTGTGTCCCACCACCTGCCAACCCCTCTTTTTACGCTACTGCTACTCTCTGTTCATCATATAGGCATAGTCATTTTAACCATACCTACATGTACATACTACCTCAATAAGCCAGACTAACCGGTGTCTGTATATAGCCTTGCTGTTATTTTCACACACACACCTTTTTTCACACTATTGGTTAGAGCCTATAAGTAAGCATTTCACTAAGGTCTACACCTGTCAGCGCACGTGACAAATAAACTTTGATTTGATCTGTTCATCGACTATAGCTCAGCATTTAATACCGTAGTACCCTCCAAACTCGTCATTAAGCTCGAGACCCTGGGTCTCGACCCCGCCCTGTGCAACTGGGTCCTGGACTTCCTGACGGGCCGCCCCCAGGTGGTGAGAGTAGGTAACAACATCTCCACCCCGCTGATCCTCAACACTGGGGCCCCACAAGGGTGCGTTCTCAGCCCTCTCCTGTACTCCCTGTTCACCCATGACTGCGTGGCCATGCACGCCTCCAACTCAATCATCAAGTCTGCAGACGACACTACAGTGGTAGGCTTGATTACCAACAACGACGAGACGGCCTACAGGGACGAGGTGAGGGCCCTCGGAGTGTGGTGTCAGGAAAATAACCTCACACTCAATGTCAACAAAACAAAGTAGATGATCGTGGACTTGAGGAAACAGCAGAGGGTGCAGCCCCCTATCCACATCGACGGGACAGTGGTGGAGAGGGTGGAAAGTTTTAAGTTCCTCGGCGTACACATCACAGAAACTGAAATGGTCCACCCACACAGACAGCGTGGTGAACAAGGCGCAGCAGCACCTCTTCAACCTCAGGAGGCTGAAGATATTCGGCTTCTCACCAAAAACTTTTACAGATGCACATTCGAGAGCATCCTGTCGGGCTGTATCACCGCCTGGTACGGCCACTGCTCTGCCCACAACCGCAAGGCTCTCCAGAGGGTAGTGAGGTCTGCACAACACATCACCGGGGGCAAACTACCTGCCCTCCAGGACACCTACACCACCCAATGTCACAGGAAGGCCAAAAAGATCATCAAGGACAACAACCACCCGAGCCACTGACCGTTCACCCCGCTATCATCCAGAAGGCGAGGTCAGTACAGGTGCATCAAAGCGAGGACGGAGAGACTGAAAAACAGCTTCTATCTCAAGGCCATCAGGCTGCTAAACAGCCATCACTAACATTGAGTGGCTGCTGCCAACATACTGACTCAACTCTAGCCACTTTAATAATGGAAGAATTTATGTAATAAATGTATCACTAGCCACTTTAAACAATGCCACTTTATATAATGTTTACATACCCGACATTACTCATCTCATATGTATATACTGTACTCTATACCATCTACTGTATCTTGCCTATGCCGTTCGGCCATCGCTCATTCATATATTTTTATGTACATATTCTTATTCATTACTTTACACTTGTGTGTATAAGGTAGTTGTTGTGAAATTGTTAGGTTAGATTACTTGTTAGGTATTACTGCATGGTCAGAACTAGAAGCACAAGCATTTCGCTACACTCGCATTAACATCTGCTAACCATGTGTATGTGACAAATAAAAAGTGATTTGGTTGATCTGTGCAAATCTGCAGCAGTAAGTATCTTTTTTATTTGAAAGATTCATTCTCACTGATATGAGGGCTATATGTTTCAAACGGCGACATGATGATTATTGATGTTTCTAACATTTAAAACACAGCAACATGATTGTCGTTCACATGGAGCCAGCCGCGGGCGAAGCTAACCATTGAAAACCCTACAGAGAAGTTATATAGTGAGCAATATGTTTGGAACATCAAATCGCAATTAAAATCTCAGTATGGAATCAAAATAGGTCTATAGCTAGAATTTTAACACATATCGGCACCCAAGTATCGTGATAATATCATGAAGTCTCTGGCAAGTCCCAGCCCTAATTGTCATGAATAGTATTACAGTTATCAGAACAGTATTTTATCTTATTAAATCATGATTGCATTTTTTTTTTAACCAAGAATGCAATATTAATTTGATCCTGATCAGAGAGATAAGACATTGACCTTGTTGAGCAGGATCTTCTAGAGTGAAATAATGAACGTTAAATGGATACAATTAAGCTAGCTAACAAGTTTAGGAGAGATTTCGAAGGTCACCTTAATCTTCTTTAATCATATTTAAAGAGTAGGCTACCTACAATGTTAATCCTGAAATACAGAGAAACACTGGGCTACATTACTATACAATTTTAGATCTACTTTAAACTCCACATTCATAGATAGCTATAACATAGACATAGTCCTACCACAATAATTTGCGTTTGTACAACATGTTCTAAAAGGGGCGTGTAGCAAACTGCATGTTATATTGACGCTATTCTTGTCAATTTATACACATAGCTAAATACACAAATGTAAACGGGGAAATTATTCGACCTTTTTAAAAGACCTTAGATTCCCAGCTCAAACTCGAGGAAAACATGTTTTAGGATAGGTTTGCATGGTAGAAAACTTACAGTGGCAGCCATGATGGTACCTCCCCCTCAGAGTCTTACCGGTGCCGATAAGGGACCAACTTTATCATAGGAAAACGCGTTAAATCCTGTTTGACTGTTTCTGCCGCTAAATTGATTTTACTGGTCAGTGTATATGACCTTGAAAGTAACCATGCTATACAGAAAGCAACGTTAATAATCAGTTCTCCTCTTTATTTAAAGAGTAGTGTTGTTCATTCCTTGTGCTAGCCTCGAAAAAGCCTGCACATGTGGGTCCCTGCAGGGTTGAAGAACTGCTTCAGTTCAGAGTAGCCTAATTTTGTAACGTTTTATTATCGAAATAAATACACAGAAATGCATTAATTTGTGCGGTAATTCAGTTTATTGGTTTTACAACTTAAATTTTACAACCTTGTACTATATATATTTCTGAGAAACAAAAGCTACTTTTGATTCATAGGAAGAATAAATGTATTTCTCTTTCTCAAGAACAATGCTTTTATAAGTTAATGTACAGATAAACAGATAATAATATACTTCCAAAAAAGAGCAATATGTTCCTTTTTTAATGTCGCAGTGCAACTTACATCTTAGCTACACACCTGCGCAGTTGTACTATGAGGTGCACACCTCCAAAATAACACAGTGGAACCCTGGACAGATTGGGCAGATTTCATGTACAATGTTTTAAAACATTGTGAGAACAATTACATTCTGGTTAAATGAAATACATTCTACAATACATGTACTGCTCTTCATAAAATTTGAGAATTTAGAGCAACAACTGCGGACATTTTAGAAGTGTTAGTAGCCTATATGTCTATTATGACATGTAGCCGGGCCAGTGTAGTTATACTGTATAACAAATGTACTGACACCGAAAAGCATTTTAAGTACCAGGACACAACACTGGATGATAATTGCAGGTGAATTGAAGCAATGTCAATATCCTGCCAGGAATAGGGTACAAGTATTAAGCGGCGCGAAGAAAAACATTATCATTGAAATTTGATAGAAGTAAAATAGAAACAAGTAAAAGAAAGTCAAGTAAATAGGCCTAGAAAAGAAACAACCAAGTGTATCAAACTTTTAAAATGTGTTATGAGTTGTTGATCATGTATTTTGCGCAGATAGAATGCAGTCACATTGAAGTACTACAGTACTACTTCTCAACCTGTAGAAATAAACAACTTAAGCAGATACATATATGTTGACAATTTCCAGGATCCTTTTTAAAATAAACCAGTACATTCACATATAAAATCAACAGAGACACAGAAAGGGAACAGAATACATGAGCAGAACTCAGAACCTGAATCAATCCTGAAGATCAGGAGGTAATTTCTGTAACAGCTGGAGTGAAGCAAAAACAGTCATTCAGGAGACGCAATGCTTTTTGTGTTTTATATAATTTTTCTAAGAAAAATATAAGTAAAAAGATTCTGTGGTCACAGAATCTAAAGATTGCATTCACAAGTATATAGTTCACAGTTTTAAATAGAGGGTGCTGCTATGCAAACAATATAATATTTTTCTTTAACACATTTCTCAACCCCCACGGCCACATGTACATGTTTACTACCATGCAGATGTTTGATTTAAAAAATCAATTTCACCAACAAATTCTATAATGATGGCCAAAATCATAATAGCTACAAAGAGATATCAATAAATGTAAAAGTTTCATTCCGGTGAGCTGTGTTTGGCTAAACTACTTTGTTTAAATTTCAAACAAAATCTACATAATTATACATACATGTTAAACATGCAACATCCGTACATACAACAGAAATGCATTATAAAACCCTACTGAGCCTCATACACTAAAAGCCCAAATACCTCCGTCTCTCTCTCTCTCTTCCTCACACACTCCTCTTCTCTCCACAGTTATACATACATACATTACATACTTTTACACAGATTGGGTCTTTCTTTCCGGGGGTTTCAGGGTCACACAGTACCATGGTGCTCCAGTAGGGGGTGCATTGTTGTAATCAGAATGATGCCTATTAGCCAGTCGCTACATAGCTCTCTCTTAAAGCAGCATTAAAGGGGAAATAAAAAGGAAATAAAAACTAAACTCCCTTCCTCTTAAGCAAGCAATGAAATAAGAAAAAATACAATAGAAGGAAAAAAATGCATTGCATCAGCCAAAAACAGTTATTGTCTTTTTGTTGTTAAGTTCTCTTTCAGTCTATCATTTGTTGCATTTTCTGTTTTAAAGATAATGAATGATAGTTTCTCTTCAGGCATGCAGAATGGCACCCCGTGGGGGCCTTATTTTATCCAATATACAGTATATACACCAACCGTTACTCTTATGTTTGACCTCAGTGCAGTATGTACACATATTACAGTGATTGGTTTGTCAGTTAGTTTTGCTGTGAATGGTGATGGTAGACCCTGGCTGCATGAACGATTGCGGGGAAAGAGATAATGGCATGATTCCACAGTGTCTCCTTGTTACTCTGTCTCTGAGCACTCGTGTCTCAAACGTGAGTTTCGATGAAGGAGTGGGTGTGCATCATCAGTGGTGGGGACAAGGGTGAGAGGTCGGATCCCTCGGGGTGGGGCTCTGTCGGGACGGAGCTGAACTCACAGATGTCCACAAACAGCTCATGGTGCTGCTGCTTCCACTGTTGGAACTTCTGGGAGTTTAGACCGGAGTCGTCCAGCACTTGGCTGATAATGGCCAGATCACCCTCTTTGGCCTGTGGGAAAACATCAGTTAGTGTTTGGCTTACATACTACCCCAATGACCCCACTCATATGCCACCTCACTCTCATCACCATAGACAGCCACCTACTGGACCTGTACCACCCTCTACCTCCATAAGACTCCACCCTGCCCTATGACTCATACCTGCCCTATGACTGGGCCACAGCCTGCCCTGTGGCTGTGTCCCGCCCTCTCCGTACCTTGAGTGTGCTGCGCAGGGCACGAATGCGGTGCAGCTTGTCGTTGATGACAGGGTCGTTGCAGCGCTTGACAAAGGAGCGTCTGAAATCCTGTTTAGTGGAGGGCCTCTGCTCCCCCAGGGCAGACAGGCTGGCCCGCTCTATGGAACGATACAGCTCCTGGAAACCATCCACACCCTCATGATCATGACCTCGCTCTTTAGACTGAGAATCTGAGGGGGGAAAGTAGGACAGGATTTCAAAGCTCTGTGCTAAACCTAATTCAACCATTTTAACTTGGATAAAAGCTTTACAATGTACCTTGTCATCAAATAAATATATAATCAAGGCATAACAAGGTATATGTGTAACTTGAAGTCTGAGGAGTCCTAAAGAGAAGCCTGGCGAGAGCAGGAAGTGCTAGAGTGCATCCTTACCTTGGTGTTTCTTGGAGTTGTGCTTTCTGAATGGCACCTCGTCGTCCTCACTCCTCTCCTCTGAGGGTCCTGCTGAGTGCAGGCTTCCCTTGGTGCCCTGCACGTCCCTGTTCCGGGGCAGGCTCTGGCTGCGCTGCTTGTGGGCACAGTGAAGGCGCTGCTCGCGCTCCTCTATGTCCACCAATGGGAAGGGCCCATCTCTGTCAGGTTGTCGGCGCCTCTGTGCGGGCAGTGTGGCCTGGCGTCGGCGCTCAGGGGACATAAGCAGCTGACCCATTCCCATGTGGCCGCTGCCGTAGCCCCCGTCACCCCTGTCACCCTCCCCCGGCACGGTCTGCAGAAAGTGGAGGCCCGAGCTGGTGAGGGGCGTCTCAATCAGGTCCTGCCAGGAGCGGCGTTGGGTGTCACGGAGGGTGGGGCGGAGGGTGGGGTGGCAGCCGGAGGACTGGGTGCTCCCAGGGGCGTCTGGGCGGGAGTCCTCAGCTGAGGAGTGGGAGTACGTGGACTCACTGGAGAAGTGGCGCTCAGGGAACGGACTGGAGGAGTTCACCTGGAAGGGGGCCAGTGGACAGAGGTATTTAATGATAGGGTCATTATGTATTGTATGAGTGTAAGCATAAGTGTGCGTATCAGTGGAGGCTCCTCAGAGGAGGAAGAGGAGGACAATCCTCCTCAGTGAATTTCATTTAAATCATTAAAAAGTGATCCTTTTTAGATAAAACTGTACTAAATACATATGTCACCATATGTCACCAAATTGATTAAAACATACAGTTTTGCAATGAAGGTCTACAGTAGCCTCAATAGCACTCTGTAGGGTAGCACCATGGTGTAGCCGGAGGACAGCTAGCTTCCGTCCTCCTCAGGGTACATTGACTTCAAATGGTTCTCACCCCCTTCCAGTAATCATGACAACTTCCAGAGGACAACCTCCAACCTATCAGAGCTCTTGCAGCATGAACTGACATGGTGTCCACCCAATCAAAGGATCAGACAATTAATATATTACTGAAAGCATAAGCTACAGCTAGGAGAGACTCAAGGAGAGAGAAAGACAATATTAATTTCATAAAAATAAAAATAACACTTTCAGTTTCACAAATGCAGCTAGCTAGTTTGGCCTACTCAAACACCCAGCTCAAACAGAGTGATGCTATGTTAGCTAGCTGGCTATGACTATCCAACACAACACTGGAACTCTTCCAAGTCAAAGTAAGCTTTTGGTTTCACTAATTTATTGCCACCAGGACCTGCCGGTGTAACTGCTAAACTGCTTACTGACTATACACCGTAAGGTTACTGCATGATTGTAGTTGGTTTACTAACGCATTAGTTCTATAAGCTATGTTGTCTACGACGTTACTTTATCTAATATGGTGACAATGATATGGTGACAACACTGTGCCATGTTTAACGGTGAGAATCGCAGAATGGTGAACTTACTAAATGACTGAAGAGTTTGACTGCGTGATGTTAGGTGGCTTCTTGTGTAAATATTTTCCGTCTGGATATTAATGATTTGTATGACTGAAGAGTTTGACTGTGTGATGTTAGGTGGCTTCTTGTGTAAATATTTTCCGTCTGGATATTAATGATTTGTATGTAGCGTGTAGGCTGTGTGTAGCGGTTATGATACGGTTTGGCTTGGAAAGGTTTTTTCACCTGGTCACATACAGCTGATTTGTTGTGCATTGAAGTCCACATACGAAGGGAAAAGGTGAGAGAGGGAGAGCGCATAGATGCGAGAAAGAATACAACGTGGCCGCTATGAAAGTTAACTGTGTTTACGTGTGATCAGGGATGCATTCATTTCGCTGATTCTGTCGAAAAACATTTCTTAAACAGAAGCAAACGGAACAAAAATGGGAATAAACATACCTGAATTTGTCCAATAGAAACTCTCGTTTGCAACTGTTGGACTAATCATTACACCCTAGATGCAGGCAAGAGTGTGCAAGGCGGTTTTGAATGTGTCACTGTCTGTCCATGTGTCAGTGTCTTTTCTCTCTACCTGTAGCAAACTCATGATGGGTATAGGGAAAATTAGAGTATCATGTAGTACTGTAGCTTAAAC